>NC_045172.1:14336827-14411827 GCF_900700415.2 Clupea harengus
TTCTGATGCTGCGTGCCACCCACTCCTGCTAATGAAACAGCCCCAATACCCCCCCCCCCCCACACACACACACACAAACATACACACACACACACATAGACAAACACTTTTGAAAAGCTCTATGTATTTCATGCGTTTTGGACAAAGGGGGAGGTGGAGGGGGGCTGTGCTTGGTGGTGTGTTTGTTTTTGTACTTCTAACAGTGAAGAGACATTGGCCTGCATGTGAAATCTCTGCGGAAAAAAGGAATCTGAAATATATTCATTATAGATTCCAAATATGACCCCGAATAACCCAAACCCTGCAAAAACATCTCAACTTTTGGAAATCCATACTCCAAATATTTGATATCCATGCAACCAACTTGGACATCAGCGGCTGAAGTTCCCAACAGGTATCACCACTACATATTGGGAGTAAGAGTTCAGTTCAGCCATGAACTGAAGCTATAAATATATAACTAACTATGAACTATAAACTTTGTCGTGTAAGAAGAACAACTGCAGTAGCCGATTGGTCTCTCGACCTGTGTGATCTCCATACATTTTGAATATGAAAATCTCAACCACGCTGACATTACGCCTCCCACGTACAGTCACTATGCACATAAATGTTTTATGGGCAGATACTTTTCCTGACAGCCATGCTGAGTGACAGATGACAGTTAATGACAAGTGTCGTGGTGCTGATGTCCGCCAGGCTGTGTTTAAAAAAACGTATTCGAGTTTGGTGTCAGAGGGCTCATAAATCACTCTGAAGTGTTGCGTGTGTCTCGTCGTGCTGTGTCTGTGTGCCGCATCGACGTTGCTGGATGAAAGAGACTTCGTGGGAGAGAGAGAGAAAAAGAGCGAGCGAGTGGAAGAGAAATAAAGAAAGAGAGAGATTAGACAGAGAGAGAGAGAGAGAGAGAGAGAGAGAGAGAGAGAGAGAGAGAGATACACACACACACAGAGACTGTTATTTGAAACATCAGAGCTGTAGCTGGAGGTGGGCTGTCTCGGGATTCTTTGTGTTTGGCTGGCTGTCTGCCTGACTGAATTTGTCTGCCTTTGTGGCCGCCCTGCCTCGCCCTGCCTCGCCCTGCCTCAACTTGCCTTCACCTCCATCATATTCACCGGTGTTCCAGACGGGGCTGTGCGTCGGCACCGAACTGGAGCAAAGCCACTCCACTCATGACTTCACCCACTAACGTAAAGTGCCGTCTCCTCTCTTGTGTGTCATTAGCTGTTGCTTTAATGCACCCCACACCTTCCCCCCCCCCCCCCCCCCCCCAGAACACCCGGTCATCTCTTTTATGTGTGTGTGTGTGTGTGTGTGTGTGTGTGTGTGTGTGTGTGTGTGTGTGGCACAGGTTACGTCTGACTGAGTGAGTTAATAAGAATATTTGGAGTTGGCTCACAGAGTGCTTTTTGAGTCAACGGACGCCTCACACCTGTCCCCCCTGATAGGGCTCAGGGGGGCTTAGAGGTGGCTCTGTGGACGAACTCCCATTAACCATGAAGGACGGAGAAAACCTGACTGTGTTCACCCAGACAGCGGAGGCAGGAACAGAGCGAGAGAGAGAGAGAGAGAGAGAGAGAGAGAGAGAGAGAGAGAGAGCAAAGCATATACATATGAGTTTGAAAGACTTTTGTTACTCTAGATCAGAATGCAGTTATTGGCTGGCACTGCTGACGTTGGCGTGATAAAGAAAGAGAAGAGTTCATGGACACAGCTGCAGTTTCTTGCCTTCTCTGAAATGATATTCTTCAAAAGTGTTTCTTAAGACAATGCTTTCCCAGGAGCATGCTCACCAGACAGACTGCCAAGATTAAGGCAAATCAAAGTACACGGAAGAGAGCTCTCATTGGGCAACTGTAACAGAAATGGCTTGACAGCTTCCTTTGCATAAGAGTGGTAGATCACATGTCTTAAAAGCCTTTGAAAATGATTTAAAAATAAAACCGTCATACACGTGGAAAAAAATCATGATTTGGGTGTTTCTTAGCCTACACTATCATCTTGATGAGTCATGAATTATAAATTAATTACCTTTTTCATTGTATCTGTAATTACAGTGTGCATCACTGTACAGCATCATTTATAATAATAGTGTCAGTACGCATATGGTAAATGCATTTGAAAGAGGCCATTGTAATTGTGTCAAATAAAAGGATGAAGGTCAAAATAAGAGGTTGTGGTGGGCCAGGCAGAGAGCTTGGAACTTTTATTTGTCACTGAACCCATACTGCCATGGGTTCATGAAACCCTGTAATTCATAACAACTGGGGCCATGATGCAACAGATCAACATTTCCTTTTCTTTTCACCCCACCCCCCTGTGGACATAATGCTCAATAACACTGTGCGCTTGCACTGGACTGTCCTGACTGAGTGACAAGCTCTGGTTGCAGTCCGTCATACACACACGCACACACACACACTCACCCAGCCACACACAAACACACACAATATATACATAACTGGTCCACACACTACATTATGCAGGCTTTCCCAGAGAGCATAATTGGCACATACACACTGAAACATTCACTTCTCCTACAGCCCCTCTTTCATTGTGTTCCTGTTACCTTGATGCAGTAGTTATAAAGACACTCACTCCATACGTTCTTTTTCTTGACTGCTGTCTGGAGTAGTTGCCAAGCAACGGGAAGCCTGTTAGCCTGCTGCATCTCCAATCAGTGGCTAGGGAGGCAGAAGAAGAATAACAAGAGTTAACCTTGAGGGACCACAGTGCAGAAAGTAGGGGGGCTACACCATTATGGCAGAAAGCCTTCATAAATCAATCTCTTTCCTCCGCTATGTTCTAAATGAATTCCCTTTCATTAAAATGTCAAAAACAATGGCCAGCTGACAAATGTATGCATTTCCAAACTGGGGGTTCCAGAAATGAGTAAGCAAGTAAATAAATAAATACACCAGTGTTATTAACGACAGCCATAATAATTTATGAAGTAATGAATCACTGGCTATTAAGAAGTGTGTGTGTTTGGGAGGGGGGGTGTTGCATTTTGTACCTGTGCCTTTTTTTGGAGCACAACCTTCGTAGTGACAATTGTCGAGTTCTCTCAGTGCTTAGATGCGAAGAATTCTTACTTTACTTTAGTGCATAAACAAACTTAATAAATACAACAAAAAAATGTACCTACCTATAATTTACTATCAAATGGTCCTATTGAACTTTGTGTACACTCTGAATGTTTGACAAATATTTCCATTACAGTCTGGATACGTGACATGACAGACTCAGAGAGATATGGATTGACATCTGGGATGCAATTATGCTTTGGGTGTTTTTTTTTTCTTCTTCTTCTCCGAGATGTTAAATCCAAAACATACTCCATTATTCATCAGCGCAGATAAGAGTTCTCTAAGCTTAACATTATTTCCTGAAAATCAATGCGCTTCACATTTCCCAAAGAAAAAAAAATGCAATAATTCAGAAAAGGAATTTGGGACAAATGTTTTAAAATGACCAAAGATCAGAGTTTGTAAAAATGAAGGCTCCTTTATCAGAAGCGTCTTACAGAGCCTTCTCTTAGGGCCCTAACACTGGAGACACACGCTACAGTGTTTATATACTGACCACTCATGAATCAATACTGAGCTTCGCTGCAATAATCAAATGTGTGTCATAAATGCCACTTGAGGCCAACCAGCCTGGACTTGGTGTTAAGAAGGAATGGAATTTAGAAGTGAATTTACGAAAAGAAAGGAAAATGGACAGAAAAACCAATAGGTGAGTAAGTGATCCACATAAGTCTTATACTTAACATGAACCAGTGTTGTGTCCTCTGAGGTCATATGCCACCTATATGTTGTCTGAAGTTAAGCAATTGGTTAAATGTCAACTTGCATTACATCAAACACAGTGTAGCCATAATGTGAGTGTCTACTGTATTCATATTTTAAATGGCCATGTCACATTCCATGCTATCACATTAGAAACAGTGTTATTGACTTCATAAGGTATCCTTTAGCCATCTTATACTCACAGAAGTCATTTATGAATGATTAGTTAAATATGAATTCGACAGCGCTCATGTGTGCATTCAGTACATTTCAAATAAAGTGCCACCTTTAAAATGTACGTTTATTTTTTAACAGAATGCAGGAATAACATTCACTGAAAGTTGTACAGTAAAATTGGCAGTATAGGATTTCGAAATGTTTGACCAGACAATATTAATCAGTTTGTTAATTAGTGTAAGCTTGCCCCTTAAAAACTATCTTTGTCAAACTAGCTTGCTAGCTAACGTATCTATCTAGCTAACAAGAGATGCTCCTCAATAGAGTAATCTATCGAATAGGATGACCTTGTGTGATTGACGTATCAATATCGAAATTGTGGTAAATATGGAAGGTACATATTACGGTTCTGGTTAATTCTGTTTGTAGCAAACTAACTTTATTGAATAAAAAGTGTTGTGCTTGACCGGGTTCGCTAGCTAATATTAACGATATGCTGTCCCTGCAGCAATGAGCAGAAAACGAACACGTGAAGTCACTCGACTCGAGCAGCGGGAGCGAGCAACAGCACACCGTTGACCTCCTCACCAAACCTAGAGTGTAAGTTTCACTAAAATAAGTAACATGTTGTGGTTTGTCATGAAATAACAGGTTAGCCTGACAAGGTTCTGTTGAAAAATAAAACCAAATTAACTAGATAAACTGTTCTTAGGTGTTAAGAAGGTAACCGTTCCCAGCTGTGCACCCTCCCTTTGTGCAGACCATGCACGATACGAGGGCACTGGGGTAAGTAGCAATATAAAAAAGACAAGAAAGCAACCTGTAACAAATTGTAAGGAAGAGAGTATTAATAATTTTTTTCAGTGGAAATAAGTGAGGGCAGCTTTGCTCTGCTTTCTTTAACCATACAAAACCATATGAGGCAAATGCTTTCACATTGGTTTCAGTAAGAACATAATGGGTTTCATAGTAATGAAGGTTTCTGTATAAAATGCAATGAGAGGGTGTGCTGTGGCTTTAAAAAGAAAACATTTCAGAAATGTTGTTGTTGCTTTGCTGGAATTTACCATCAAGTTCTGATTGGTGTCTTGAGTTACTATTTCAGGTATATGAACATGTACCTTTTTCTTCTTATGCCTCTTTCTGTTTAGTGAGGAACACCAAAGGAGTTATATTGAGATGTGGCCGCCCTGGAAGCTTTCAAGAATGGGAAGTCCATGAAAGCGGCATTTGATGCTGTTGGGGTGGATCGCAACACGGTGGCTGTTGTGGCTGTGCATTAACATTTCATGCCTCACATAATTAATAACTTGTCTACAGCACGTTTGTTGTTTGCTGTTTGCTGTTTTTTTTTCTCACACCCTATCAATGCTCTGCGCAATGTTCAGCAAGTGCTGAATTACAAATAAAAGGGTTTTCATCTGTATCCTGTTGTATTTACTGTCAGAGCACTCATTTGTTTTAACAAGTTCATAATGTCTTATCTTATAATAATCTTATATCTGTTCATAACAACACTACCCTTTTGTCACTTTACTTAAAGCTGACAAAGTCCACTTATAGAATCTTATATCTGTTCATAACAACACTACCCTTTTGTCACTTTACTTAAAGCTGACAAAGTCCACTTATAGAATCATATGGCAGTTTATAATATTCTATGTCTGTATAGCAGCCTAGTCACCATACTAATAACCATTAATGAATATGCATTATATATCACAAAGGTGGTTATGATGTGCCGTGAAGACCTACGTACATAGTTATAATGATTGCTACAATGACTTATAGCTACTTTTTAAAGGCATTATGAATGTTCTTATAGGGCCTCATGTATGCAGGCTTCATAGGATTCATGATGACACACAAACTTATGATCACATATTTATAATGCATCATTCTATCTTAGATTATAACCATTTATAATTAACTGACATAACGTATCAGAGCGGTGGTTATGAGTCATTGTGGAGATGCTATATATAGTTATAAAGAGTGCTACAATGACTTATAGCTACTTTTTAACGTCATCATTAATGTCCTTATAGGACCTTATAAAGGCAGGCTTCATAGAAGTGTTACCCGACAGATAGACTGACGATCACATATTTATAATGCATTATTCCGTCTTTAATTATAACCATTCATAATGAACTGATATAATGTATCATAAAGGTGGTGATGAGTCATCATTGAGACATTATACGTAGTTATAACGATTGCTACAATGACTTATAGCTACGTTATAAGTCATTATTAAGGCCCTTATAATGCCCTTATAGGGCCTTATAACGCTGGGCTTCATAGAAAGTGTTACCCAAACTTATGATCACATATTTATAATGCATCATTCTATCTTAGATTATAACCATTTATAATTAACTGACATAACATATCAGAGCGGTGGTTATGAGTCATTGTGGAGATGCTATATATAGTTATAAAGAGTGCTACAATGACTTATAGCTACTTTTTAACGTCATCATTAATGTCCTTATAGGACCATAAAGGCAGGCTTCATAGAAGTGTTACCCGACAGATAGACTGACGATCACATATTTATAATGCATTATTCCGTCTTTAATTATAACCATTCATAATGAACTGATATAATGTATCATAAAGGTGGTTATGAGTCATCATGAAGACATTATACGTAGTTATAACGATTGCTACAATGACTTATAGCTACGTTATAAGTCATTATTAAGGCCCTTATAATGCCCTTATAGGGCCTTATAACGCTGGGCTTCATAGAAAGTGTTACCCCTTTTTCACAGGTACAACACTGTCAAAAATGTGTTAACTAGAGATGCCATAATAACTGAGGGAATGCATTCTCACCATTTCCTTGTGTTTAGCCCACAGATGACATATTTCAATGCAATAACTATAGCTGCTGTCATCTATGTTGGCACCTTTTGCTAACGTCTTGCTGTATGTGCTGGGGAAAGCCATTGCAGGCCAAAACACATCGCATGCATGGACATCTGCCAACGAATGCTCAGAAGTCACTTTGTGTATTACTGCCTGACTCCCTGGTTATCTAATTTGTTATAAAGGGCTTATGTAGGTGTTGTGTAGGTATAACGCTGTGCTAGAGGAAAGTGTTAACATTTCCTTTTTTCAAGGTGTCTGAACATGTACTTCAGTGTCTCATGAAATGTCCAAGAGAAAAAGTCTATCAATAAAATTAAGAATAGTTATTTATAATAAAGATATTTTCTTATGGATTACAGATGACACACAAATGTTAAAAACAGTGTCAGCTCATGTCTGCTGGATCTAAAAACACATACTGTCAAGCCATTTCTTCAGTGCTATTCTAAAGATATAGAGATTAATTTCATAGGATGTTTTTGGCTAGCCTCACAACCATCGTATGCTCATTGACTGGTCGCTCAGCATGACAAAATCTGAATGATGTGAGACGCCAAACACAAAGACAGAAAAAGGCATTGTGGGCATATCTGCCTCCTGTATGATTTTGTGAATGTCAAAATAAATCAAATCAGATATTTGTCAGTGGTCGGATTTAAAGGATAATGGAGGGGTGTGTGTGTGTGTGTGTGTGTGTGTGTGTGTGTCTACTACTGGCATCTTTAGCATCCACTACAGTATCTGCCAAATCCTGTCATTTCAGGCGAGTTAAAGCTTTGCACCCACTCACCATTGCCTCACTTTGTATTTGGAATATTTGGTTGACACATCCACTAAATGAAATGGATTCTCCATAGTGTTGTTTAAGGCTGAACATGGCTAAGAATAGTGAGACAAAAAAAAAACATCAAAAAAGGCAGCAGATAAAATTTGTGACCTTCATCTACCCCTCCCAAAAAAGAGAGAAGAGAGAGAGAAAGAGAGAGAGAGAGAGAGAGAGAGAGAGAGAGAGACAGAGAGAGAGAGAGAGAGATAGAGAACAGAAAAAAAGTCTCCAGCTAGCTCAATGTGACCTACACACACAGTTGCCTATCCTTGGGCAAAGTGGATTACAAGCGGCATGCAATGTGTCACTGTTTTGGTACTGCAAAACATGTGAGCACAGTGCCACATTGAGTTTAAGCTGCGCTCTGAATGAAAGCGGACAAGATAGCAAGACGAGATTCACTTTTCTTCATTTTTTGGAGGGATCCAATTACCCACGTTTAACAACATAAATTCACGCAGATAAAAATTAATATATTTAATTAGACTATGATGAATTAGGTCACCAGAGTGAGCTGATTTGAATAAGCTAATCTAATTAACATGTAGCTAATAATAACATCCCCCATTCAACAAATAAAATTCACTGGTTGCATCAACACATACCAAATCATATCGCTTTCAAGAACAGGTTTGGTCATTCTTATGAAGTACATGGAGAGCTTGTGTTTAAGCATATGTGTTAAAGGAAAGTGCTAAATGTTTTCCCTGTCCGATTCTGAGAACTACACCACACAGGTGGCACTTCTAAAATGGAGCCAGATTCATTAAAACTGCTACTCTCCTCCAGTGAAGATCTCAGCTCTGCTGCCACATTAATACACTCGTGTCTAGCATTATTTTGTTTTTCTTTTTTTTCTAAAATAAATGTAAATCCCTGATCATTGAAGGGTATGTTTGATTACTGATAGTCTCACAGTCTAGTCTGCAGATGTGAGATTCACAGATGCAGACATATGGGCAGATGGAAAAAAAACCTCTGTGATAAAAGACTCAGTAATTAACTGTAAACTCTGATGTCTGCAGCTGAGAAGGGGTCGATCGAGATAGCAAGGATCTGAACATTGTCATTTGCCTAACTGTTTTAATTAGTGGATATTTGTGACGCAGCCCCAATTTTCATCATGAAGAATTGTATCTGGTAAACAGCTGATAATATCATTAAACCCGGAATGAAAGCTTTTAATTGTCTTTGTTTATGCAGCCTTACGTGATTTCCTGTCCCCTATTCTGAAATGCGGAGAGACTCCAATGGATTGCCCCCCCCCCCCCCCGCCACCCACCATTTTTCAAATATTCCAAAAATCATTTTAATTGTGTAGCTTAGAAATCTGGAGATGCTTCAGACATCAGAGCAGAGATGAGAACACTGAGGCCATACCAATTACCCAAGATCAAACAGCCTAGTGCAAGTGCATCTAGTGGAGAATCAGGTCATTGGGAGAGAAAAAAAGAAGATAATTTTAGAAAAAAGGAAACACCTGTTCATATCTGTGTGATGCTTCCTTTCCAGAGTGATTTCGTCAAGCAAGTTGCATTGCTGGTTCCTCGTTTCCTGAATAATACAGAGGCAGGCTGTGTTTCAAGTGAGGAAAGAGACAAATGAGTCAGCTAGCTATAGGTAGCTCAGGGACTTTTTGCTCGGAGGAGTTAGCTCTAAGAACCTGGCAGCAGTGTTTTTTAAATTTATTTTTTATTTCTGAAGGGATCTGAGGCGCCATCCTGTCAGACATGAAGATCCCCTGAGAGGCCACCTGGGATTCCTTACGAGCAACTCCTCAGGGCCTAGTCCAGCAACCCAATCCCTGGGCTAACAGTATGAGGAGCCCTCATGCTGAAGAGCAGAATTCAACACGCACTGGTATGCTGCCATAACAGAAATGTAATAAAAGTTTGCAGGTTAAAATGTATAAGAAAATGTAAGTTGAGCTGACGTGTTGTGAATCCTTTCAGAACTTCCCTTAAATAAGTGAACTTCAGTTGTGTTTTAAATCTGGGTGGATTTGTGAGCTAAAATATGATGCTACCTTTTAATCAAGCTAGCACTAGCCAGGGGATTTAAATACAAGCATCCGCCATCACTCCACTTCTGACGCTGACGCATCGAACCAGTTACAGGCATCATAGTTTTTGACAGACATCTTTAAAGTCCAATCTCTTATTTTGTCCTTTTGAGTTTCTCTTAGCATCTGATTTGTTTTCTAAATCTGGATGTGAGGGAGGAATATCTCTGTAATGCTGGCCAGGTAGTTCAACTAAGATACTAACTTACAGCATACTTTGGGGCCATGGGTCCAAACTAAGACACGCTTTACAAAAAAAAAAAAACATCTCAAAGATCTACATGCTTCAACGATGAGTGCTGACAAACATTGAGGCTATATTACACTGGTGTGAATTCACACAGTGGGAGTTATCTCTGTACAATTGTTTGAATATGAGAGGCCCATCGTACTGCGTGTGCGTGTTGTTAACATTCGGCTACATGGGCTGAGTATAATGAGGTAGATGTCACAGCATGTAAACAAATTATGTGATCATAAAAAACATATAGATTTCACCCAAACTGCTCATCCACAGTACAAGGAATTGTCCACTAAAATTATTTTACATTTTACACCCTCTCTCTCTCTCCATTAGCATAACCTCATACACTACAAAACTACATATACAGTAAATAGACTATTGCCATATGATCCTGTTTATCTTCACTCGTTGCCAGTTATCTAAGCAATAGTCATCATTGGACATTTATATATTTATATAATTTGGACGGAATTCCATTATTTTCCATTGCCCATTTACAGTATATGTCAGCCATATTTTCTCCACCTTCTGCCTCTACCCTTAGTCATAAGATTCTTATGAAATACTCCATAATGCAAAAAAACTAAAACAAAGATCACCTCTTTTGGCTAGTTTAGGACACAATCTTAGCTTGAGTGGTTGTAGCTGTAAACCATGTTACATGAGAAAAAAGACTGAACATGCTTCTCCAATCACATCGACTGACTAGTTTCGATCTCAGGGAACAATAAAAGGCCAAGAACTTGACATCAGCTCTTGTACCACTCACGTTAACACCCACATGCCTTCAATCGAAAACTGGACATACTAACGGGCCTCAGACTAATTTCTGTGAGTGGGGTGGTTCTGCTAAGCTCCACTGTCATATTAAAGCTGTTCAGTGGCCTCTGATGGGTCACATAAAATGATAAAACTTAAAAAATAAGACTTGACTAACTGAGAATAGACCACTTGAGAAGAGCAAATGCAGTAGCTACGGAATGTGGGAAAAACAAAGTTGAGAAACAAGTTAGAGCCATCTACAGCTGGAGTGTGTACTATGCCGGACACAGGCTTCCCTCTCCAAGGGCTGCCGTCATGTACTAGAGTGTAGCTTGATTAGATGGGATTGAACGTTGTGGAGGCGAACGCTCCAACAAACCAATTAAACATGATGTGTTTTCTGTTGGTGAAACAATGCTGTGAATCCCCCGATACCCAATTAGAGAAGAGCTTCCCAAGCCCTCGAACTTTAAGGGGGGGGGGGGGCACAAAGCTAAACTTGAAAGAACCGCAACTGTTGGACCTCATGAATTCGTATTTATTTATGACCTTACGTCTACATAACCAGATGTAACTGAGAATTTAACGGTATTTAAGTTTACATAAAATACTCACTGCAAAGGACTTTCAGCCAAGGCAAATCTGAAGTACATCTTTTAGAAAATACAGATGTGAATGAAACTTTACTTTGTTTTCTCAGTTGGTAACCCGTGAATTCATCCATGCATGTGAATTGTGGCTGAGAGCTATTTTTTGAGGATATTTCAAGGTGATGGGTCGCCACTGGTTCATTTTTCACAGCTTTCCCAGCAGTTTCTCTGTGGTCTCTATATCACACCAAACTCTCTCTAGACCACCTGCTCTGCCCTGAGGTAAGGCAACGGCTTTCAAGGACTTCTTCAATTCACCGAACCCTTTTGTTCAGAAAAACATTCAGCTTCAGAACAAAGATACCTGGACTCTAATGTGTTGAGTGAAACTCTGTCTTCACCACACTGTATTACTGATGCCCCCGCATGCTGGGGAAATGGCATGAAGTATCAAATTTTATTTGCTAGGTCTCTTGGTCTGCAGTGTAACACCTCTATTAGGTCCAGTGGAATAAACTGAGTGAGGCCTATGCATGTGCACATAAACACATAAACAATTGACATATTTTGAAAGATAAATTATCTATATCATCATGTTAGCAACCTCTGAATTTACAGTAAATCTGAAATAGGCTTTGGGAAGCCAATTGAAATGATACTTTAATGTGCACGGGCATCTGTATAGTCCTCTTATCACATCTCTTGTTTGTTGATAAGTATCTGTATTACAGTAAGGCTTTCCAATCAGATACTAATGATACACTGAAAGGACTATAAGTGAGTGGGCCTAATCATCACGAGCGATTCAGTGGCCTAATCTTTTCACAGAAAGATCACGGGGGTTACCCTTGGAGGATATTGAGGAAGTTGAAACAGAATATTCACGTCCGGCAAAGGAGCAGAACGCAGCTCACGACATGCTGACTCCAGCTTTTGATCTGCTCCCTGACAGACGTCTTTGATACATACTCCCCATATACCCTATACCATGCTATTAATCTCCCACACCCATCGCTGTGTGTGGATCCCATTAGCATGTGTTTCATTTGCCGGATCGGTCTGATCCATCTGTCGCATTGTCACGGTGATAACTGGCGCTACATCAAAACGGCTTCCGTGATTGAAGGCAGTGGAAGTCACTCTCTTTCTTTCATTCTTTCTCTCTCAGAAAAACACACACACAGCGACACACACACACACATACGCACACACACACATACGCACACACACCTTCGATCAGAAGGCTACTGAGCGGCAAGCGTGCAGCAGCTCCTGCTGAAGTCACACTGCTCTACGGCAGCTGTCACCCGAAGAAACAAAAGGCAGTAAAACACTGCATGCTGCTCAGCGGTGATCACAAGCGGACTGTCCTCCCGTCACTGTGATCCCTCAAGCCCCTACACACACCTCACCCCTCCTCTACACACCACACCACGCCACCACCCATCTTCGTCTTTACCGAGGCCAGAAGGTGCTGATTCACCACTTTCGCTGGCGACCTGCGCATCTAAGCACTTTCTCTCCATACCCCAGCCCCTCCACCCAGTCAATCCATCAAATTTCATTAAGCAGCTCATCCTCGACTCTGCGGGGCCTCTGTATCCAGAGTGTGCAGCCCATAAAGGTAAAAAATCAACCAGGATGTCTGATTAACATATTTATATCTGACCGTTACAGTATTCATTGGCGAAAAGCTAGGCTACATCAACATCAGCTTCTGGGACCTGAGGTACTGGCCTCAGGCAAAATGAGGAACATAATAACAAGAGACACCAACGAAAACAAAACAAATCATCAGGAAACAAGAGCTGAAATTAAAGCATTATGTGCGTGCCATTTTAAGCCAGCGGACTGCAGTTCAGGCTTATGAGATGGGTGTCGGGAGAGAAACTGGGTAATAGGGATAGATGAGACTTTCAAAAGAAGCCATGAGTAGGCAATATTTGTGAGAAAGCACCTCTTGGTGTATCTCTGGGTCATGTAAAGAATGAGCATTGCTGTTCAGCTCCAGCTTTCAACTTTAACCCGTTTGAACTTTCTTTTTTTTTGTTGGTTTTCGTATAAGTGCCATACCGATTCTTATTTAATTCATGTATCAGCTACTTTTTTTTGCGGTGACTATTTGTTACACTCTCTTTGTATCACACAAATCTTTTGATTTCACAAAGGTTTTGGACATGTCATTCCATAATACTGTTTCCAGTAGGCTATTACATTAATTAGAAGAAAACAAACTTATAAACGACTGAACCTTCTCATAATTTTAAACACAAACACTGCTCATATAACATTGTTGTCGTGAGTTAGATGTTTTGCAATTTGGTTTTGTTGTGTATGTAATGATAAATAATTGAGCTGTTCTCATTTAATTGAGCAAGCCTGTGATGTACTTGTAATGAGCTTGGCCAAAGTTTTGCTACTAAGCATTTATCACAAACTTTAGCAATATTAATTATTGGCACACTTCAAATTACGTTTACTTATATAGTGTGTATGAGTGAAAGAGTAGAACGTCTTCGCACAATATATCTGCTCAGTAATTTTGGTTATACACAGGAAAAGATCTTAACTTCCTTGTGTAATCGTCTCACTGTCACATGCAAGTACTCAAGCAAACAACCTAATTTAACCAATATAACAACTGCCCAACCATACATCCTGAGCAGCCAGATACAATTACAATGTACCACTGGCTGGTAACAGGCCCAACACACGACACATGTTGTACCCAGGATCTATAAAGGCCCTCCTTCACAGTACAACATGCGCTGTCTGTAGCCCACATCTGTTGAACACAACAACATGACTGCCAAACCATAGAACCTGAGCAGCAGGATACAACAGCAGCACAACTGCCTTCATGAGCATTTCACTGTTGTTGTGAATGATTTAGCTACAAAGCCTCTAACACTTATCTCCACTGGTCTTGTGTGGGCATGCCAACCCCATTCCCTCGCTTCCACTACCAGTTCTGCATACTTTAGATTCGTCCTTTCAAATGTGTCCTCAATCGCATCTTCAAAGGGAATTGCTAGCTCAATAAAGTAAACAATGCACTCACACTCAGAATACAACACCATGTCTGGTCTCATAGCAGTCACGACAATGCACTGTGGAACTTCAAGTTGTCTTCCGACATCAGCCAGCTATCTCCAATCCCACGCTTTGCCCCATTTGCCAGTACTGTTTGCACGTGCCTGGTGTCCACTTTCAGGGCCCCTCTCACACGAAAGAAATTCTACTGTCCCTGTCATTAACTGGCAAAGAGTTAACCTCAACACGTTTAAAACCTGATTATGTCTCCACCTGTAGCGACCGTGGGTCAGGCTAGCTTTACACCCAGACAAAATATGTTTTAATGAGCCAACACGCAAACACAACAAACAAACAAATATACGTCTCAACACCATGCCAGTACATCCATTACCCTTGCTTTGCTTGAGAAGCCGCTGGTCCTTGTCTAGTTTCCTCTTGCTTGCGTACAAAGCTAGTTACCATCTGTCTCCTCTCTGACAATGTAGCCTTACCTCATGCTTTCCAACTGTCACCTAGCCCAAACCCTGCTCTTCCACTCTGTACCTACCCAATGATATCCCTATATCATGTAATATGTAATGTGCATGTTGAACTGCTTCTCATGGATTCCACTTCTTCCCTGTTTTTACTGTTGGAGCAGTGTTCTTGACTACTGGATCCTTGGACTGTAACAAAATCATCACCAGGATGGTCATTGGTAACTCCAAAATTCCTTTTCCATACAAAGCTACTGTCACGGAACGAACAGACTTCAAGTTTTGGATACTTGGAACAGAGTTTATTGCACACGGAGACAGCCAGGAACACACAGGACAGACAACAGGTTGCAGACACAGAGATGCTGATACAAACACAGAGAGGCTGCGGGAGAATCCTCAACAACACAGTCTCAACCCTCGGAGGGGCGCAGGCGCGTAGCACTGCTGGGCACTGGTGGCACTCGCGATCTAATCGCCGAACTAAATAAAGCAGAGGCAACCTCTTAATGAACAAACTATAACAGAACACGCCGTTGCGGCAAACACCGTTGCGGCAAAGAGTCACACTCGGCAAGACACTTAACTAAACTATAACTAAGGTTGTACTCAAAACAGGAACTAAGGAGAGGAACTAAACTGAAACTAACAAAGATGGAAGAAAACGTAATCCTTCGAAAAGCCAGGTCGCGGGAGATCCAGTGGGAGTGCTTCCGTTTGAAGTGCGATACCAGACACCGCGTGAAGGGAGAGTGAGGTATATGTAGGGGCTGTGACTAGGGTTGGGTACCGAGAACCGGTACCAATATGGAACCGGTTCCAATACAACCGGTACCTACCCGGACCGAAATGCAACGCAGATTTCGGTGCTTCATTTCGGTGCCCTCAGCCAATTGAACAGGGTCGCTAGGCGGATTCTGTGGGGCACATGTAAAACTGCCCCAGCTCCCAATGTAAACTTTGTCCTGTGTCGCTCACGCTCATTGGTGTTTTCATAGCAACAGTCTTATCTGATAAATGCCGAAATGAAGCACCGAAATCTGCGTTGCATTTCGGTCCGGGTAGGTACCGGTTGACCGGTTCTGATATGACAGTGAAGAGCAGGCAAGCACAAACAAAACTAGCCATCAACCTTTTAACAGAGAAAATACCGAAAGGTAAACGGTCAAAAGTGTGGCTGTATTTCGCACAAAAAGATTCAAACATCGCGACGTGCAGCAAATGCAACAAAATAATTGCATGAAAAGAGGGGAGAGAAGGCAAGAGTCAACGGCAGATCAGCAACCGAAGACTGAAAAATATACGGAGATGACAGCTAAACTACCAACGGTAGTCTCTTAAAGGGGCAGTACACATTTTCTAGTACTCAGTGTGTTCAAGTAACAAGAGTAACTATAAACAAGATAGAAAAGATAGGTATAAACAAATCATAAAATGGTGAAATTTCATGAAATAAATGCAAACAAAATAATACATTTTTGACTCCAAAGGCCAATATGCTCATATTTTTGCAAAAGAAGTTTAAAGCTGTTTTTTGTATTTATTTATATTTATTTAAGTATACTATAAACTGTTGTTTACAGTTAATATAATGTTCATAGTTTGAAGTTAAAAAGTTGGAAGCTGTAGTTGGAAGCCACGTGTTTTGTATGTATTTATATTTATAATATACTTTAAACAGTTCATATATTGTTCAATTTGAAGAAAAAAAATTGCTGAAGTATTGAAGCTGTAGTGTGTGTACAGAGTGTGTGTGTGTGTTTTGTATTTATTTGTATTTATTTAAGTATAGTCTAAACTTTTGTTAACAGTTCATATATTATTTAAGTTTTAAGTTAAAAAGTGTTTTGTATTTATTTATATTTATAATCTACTTTAAACAGTTCATATATTTGGCAATAAAAAAAGCCTTTCTTATATGTCGTCAATCGTAATTTTTTTTTATTAATTTTTTTATTTTTTATAAAAGTATCGGTTCCGGCACCGTTTAGGCACCGGTATCGTTTTAAAAGTATCGGTTATGTACCGGTATCGGATAAAAACCAAACGATACCCATCCCTAGCTGTGACAGGTGTGGGTGATTAGGAACCAGGTGAGTGTAAACGCGGTGCAGGTGAGTGAGGACACAGGTGTAAGTGATCAGTACTCCGGTGAGAGTGAGCGAGTGGAAACCAACGGGGGCGTGGCTGGTGCAGGTCCGGGCTCTGACATGACATTACCCCCCCTTCCAGGGACCGCTCCTGCGGGCCTAGGACCCCGAGGTCGTCGCCGTGGTCTACCTCTTGCTCGAGGTGCTGGGCCGTGCGGATGTTCCTGATGGTAGGCGGCGAGGAAGGCGGGGTCCATGATATCGTCCCGAGGCACCCATGCTCTTTCCTCTGGACCATAGCCCTCCCAGTCTATGAGGTATTCCAGGCGACCCCGACGATGTCGGGAGTCCAGGATCTCCTGGATGGCATAGACCGGACCCTCTTCAAGCAGGAGCGGCAGCGGGGGCACGTCGACGGCAGGCTGTGAGGAAGAGGGGAGAGAGGTGATCGGCGGGTGATAGGGTTTAAGAAGTGACACGTGAAACACCGGATGGATACGATAGTGAGGGAAGCTCTAGCTTGAAGGACACATTATTGACCTGGGATATGATAACAAAGAAGCGAGGACTTAACTTGCGGGAGGGCAGTCTCATCCGGATGTCTCGAGTGGAGAGCCACACCTTCTGTCCGACGGTGTAGTCGGGGTTAGGTCTTCTCCGAACAACCGCATGATGCTGGTGGCGCCGGACTGCCCTCTGGAGGTGATGGTAAGCCTCGCTCCAGACCCTCTCACTCTGCTGAAACCAGTAATTCACCGCGGGAACCGTGGACGGTTCCCCCGACCATGGAAACAGGGGAGGTTGGTACCCAAGTACGCACTGAAAGGGGGTGAGCCCTGTTGTGGCCTGACGAAGGGAGTTCTGGGCGTACTCCGCCCAGGCGAGGAACTGGCTCCAGCTGTGCTGGTGGTCGTGGCAGAAGGTTCGCAGGAACCGGCTTATCTCCTGGACCTTCCTCTCCGTCTGCCCATTCGTCTGGGGATGGTATCCCGAGCACAGACTGACGGTCACACCTAGGCACGAGAGGAAGGATCTCCAAAATCGAGATATGAATGGTGGTCCCCGATCCGATACCACGTCCTCTGGGATTCCGAAGTGGCGGAAGACGTGCTCGAATAGCGCCGTCGCGGCTTCAGCTGCTGTGGGAAGACGCAGCATCGGGATTAGCTTGCAGGACTTGGAGAAACGATCCACAGCGATGAAAATGCACGTATACCTGTCGGATGCGGGGAGGTCCGTAATGAAGTCAATGCCTAGGTGTGACCAAGGCCTCTGGGGAATGGGCAGCGGTTGCAGCTTCCCAGCCGGCAGCTGGCGAGGCGTCTTTGCCATGGAGCAGGCAGCGCACCCCGCCACGAACCTACGAACCATCTCTGCCATGCCACGCCACCAGAAGCGCTCCTGGAGGAGCGAGAGGGTCGCATTGGCCCCCGGGTGACCTGTGCCCAGTGAGGTGTGCGTAGATTCGATGACCTGCTCCCGCAAGGAAGAGGGGATGTAGGTCTTCCCGGCAGGGGTGCCCGGCGGAGCTGGGTCCTCCACTTGGGCTAGACGGATCTCCTCATCTAGAGCCCACAGGATCGGGGCGACGATCACTGGTGTGGGCAGAATCCTCTCGGGCTCCTCCGTGCTTGCCTCCACCTCGTGGAGTCGGGAAAGGGCGTCAGCCTGGACGTTCTTGGATCCCGGCCGATAGGAGAGGGAAAAGTCGAACCTGGTGAAGAACAGCGCCCACCGGGCCTGTCGGGGGTTCAGTCTTCGGGCCTCCCGGATGTACTCCAGATTCTTGTGGTCCGTAAGCACCGTGAAGGGGTGCCGAGCCCCCTCAAGCCAGTGCCGCCACTCCTCAAGAGCGAGCTTGACCGCGAGGAGTTCCCGGTTGCCCACGTCATAGTTGAGCTCCGCCGGGCTGAATTTCCGGGAGAAGAAGGCACATGGAGGAGCCGTGATGGAGATCCGGAACGCTGGGAAAGCACCCGCTCCCGTCTTGGAGGCATCCACCTCGACGAGGAACGGGACCTCCGAGTCCGGTAGGGTGAGGATGGGGGCGGTTCCGAAGGCGCTCTTCAGCAGGGCGAATGCCGCGGCGGCCTCGGGGTTCCAGGGTAAAGACTTCGCCTTGCCCTGTAGAAGGGTGGTGAGTGGAGCTGTGATCTGGCTGTAACCCCGGATGAAGCGGCGATAGAAGTTCGCAAACCCGAGGAAACGTTGTAGTTCCTTCACCGTCTTGGGTTGGGGCCAGGTAGTGATGGCACTCACCTTCCCCTCATCCATGCTGATGCCGGCAGGGCTAATGTAGTAGCCCAAGAACTTCATCCTGTCTTGATGGAACTCACACTTCTCCCCCTTGGCATAGAGGTGGTGCTCACGAAGCTTCTTGAGGACCTGAGACACGTGCTGGGTGTGCTCCGTCTCGTTCCGGGAGTAGATCAGGATGTCGTCGATGTAGACGATCACGAACCGATTCAGGTACTCCCGAAAAACGTCGTCCATGAATCCTTGAAATACGGAGGGAGCGTTGGCCAAACCGAATGGCATCACGCAGTACTCGTAATGGCCACTAGGGGTGATGAAGGCCGTCTTCCATTCGTCCCCCTCGCGTATTCGAATGAGGTTATACGCACTGCGGAGGTCCAGCTTCGTGAACACCTGAGCCCCCTGTAGTTGTTCTAGGGCGGACGGGACGAGGGGAAGTGGGTACCGGTTCTTGATGGTGATTAAGTTGAGGGCCCGATAATCAATGCAGGGCCGAAGTCCTCCGTCCTTCTTCTTGATGAAAAAGAAGCTGGAGGCCGCTGGCGACGTTGAGGGTCGGATGTATCCCTGCTGCAGCGCCTCCTCCACGTAGTCTTCCATGGCCTTCCTCTCCGGTAGAGCGAGAGGGTATACCCTTCCTCGCGGCACAGGCACACCGGGCAACAGGTCAATACTGCAGTCCTCCGGTCTGTGTGGGGGAAGGCATGAAGCTCGCTGTGGGCAAAACACATCAGCATATTGCTTGTATTGTGAGGGAACGTGGTGACTAACCTGCTGAGTGGGGCTCTCGACAGTGGTGGCATGCAGTGCCAAGCGTGCTGGGGTAGGAGTGCGCAGATGAGGACGGCGTGAAGTTGGAGTGGGTGGTGAAACGACAGGTAGGCAGCGGCCAGAGCACTCCGGCCCCCACCTCGTCACCTCTCCGGTCTCCCAAGACAGCGAAGGCGAATGTAGAAGTAGCCACGGCCGCCCGAGGATGAGGTCGGCGGTGGACTCCTCCAGGATGAGAAATTTAAGCTCCTCCTTTGGAGAAGACCTATCTCAAGCTGAACTGGAGAGGTGACCTGCCGTACCTGCCGTCTCGTGAGCGGGTGACCTGTGATGGAGTGGAGAGAGAAGGGGGTAGGACTCGGGATTCTGCGGAGACCTAGCCGCTGGCACATGGACCCCGAAATAAAGTTGCCAGCGGACCCTGTGTCAATCAGGGCTTGGGCTATGAGGGAACCAGAAGAGGTAGTCAGTGTTACAGGGGTACACAAAGGATTACACACCAACATTTCAGCCGGAGCCGAACTCACCCCGGATCGTGTGGGACGAGTGGGACAATCCACCACCACATGACCCTTACCTCCGCAATACAGGCATAAACCCTGAGTGCGGCGGCGGATTCGTTCCTCCGGGGACAGCTTGAGAGAGTCGATGTTCATGGGCTCCGCCGGCGCCTCCTCACTGTCTCGGGGACGCTGGGAGGCACCTCGCCAGCTGTCACTGGTACGCTGAGAGGTGCGAGCAGGTGTAGAGAAGGCTGGCTGATCGTGTAGACACTGCTCCCGTCGATTCGCCACTCTGATGGCGAGGAGGATGAACCGTTCGAGGCTCACCGTGTCGTTGTACCCCGCCAGCTGAAGCCTCAGTGCGGGTTCAATTCCCTGTCGAAAAACGGTGATCAACGCCGGCTCGTTCCAGCCACTGTCGGTGGCCAACGTGCGAAAGCGCTGGGTGTACTCGTGGAAAGACATCGTCGACCCCTGGCGAAGACGGAGCAGTCGCACCTGGACCGAGGTGTCCCCATCGGGCAGATCGAATACCTCCCGGAAGTGATGAATGAACGTGTCGTGAGATCCCATAGCTGGACCATCCTGCCGCCATACTGCTTCGGCCCATCGGAGCGCTCGGCCTTGGAGAAGAGAGATGATGAAGGCAACCTTTGCCCTCTCCGTCGGGTAGCACTGAGCCTCCATCTCCAAGATGAGGGTGCACTGAAACAGGAAGCCTCGGCAGGCAGATGTGGCACTGGAGAATGGTGGTGGTCTCACCGCCGCTCCCGCCCGAGGGCAGGCTGCGGTCGCAGAGCTGGCTGAATCCATCCGTCTCTTTTGGTCTGGTATTCTGTCACGGAACGAACAGACTTCGAGATTGGGATACTTGGAACAGAGTTTATTGCAAACAGAGACAGCCAGGAACACACAGGACAAACAACAGGTTGCAGACACAGAGATGCTGATACGAACACGGAGAGGCTGAGGGGTGAATCCTCGACAACACAGTCACAACCCTCGGAGGGGCGCAGGCGCGTAGCACTGCTGGGAACTGGCGGAACTCGCGATCTAATCGCAGAACTGAACTAAGCAGAGGCAACCTCTGAGCGAACAAACTATAACAGAAAAGCCGTTGCGGCAAACAAAACACGAGTCACACTCGGCAAGACACTTAACTAAACTATAACTAAGGTTGTACTCAAAACAGGAACTAAGGAGAGGAACTAAACTGAAACTAACAAAGATGGAAGAGAACGTAATCCTTCGAAAAGCCAGGTCGCGGGAAATCCAGTGGGAGTGCTTCCGTTTGAAGTGCGATACCAGACACCGCGTGAAGGGAGAGTGAGGTATATGTAGGGGCTGTGACAAGTGTGGATGATTAGGAACCAGGTGAGTGTAAACGCGGTGCAGGTGAGTGAGGACACAGGTGTAAGTGATCAGTACTCCGGTGAGAGTGAGCGAGTGGAAACCAACGGGGGCGTGGCTGGTGCAGGTCCGGGCTCTGACGTGACAGCTACAGCACGTAGACAACGTGGCACCCCAAGCCATTTCCTAGTGGCTTTATTCATGACGCTCTCAAATTTCTCCACCTCTGAAATAGTTCACTTCATATACAGTAAAAGGCCACCTTACAGGTGGCAAAAGCACAAACTGCAAGCACCACGATTTTCGTTTACCAGGCAAGAAGGTCTTATCAATTGTACTGATAGCCTTGACAATGAAATCTCTAATCTCCATCTGGAATTGTACAACCTGCCTAAACTCTTCAGAGGTTTTTCTACAATAGAAGGAATCACCTCACCATCAATTTAAAACCTCTCTCCTACCAGTTTCCTCTTACTGATAGAAACACATCGACATTTGCTAGGCTTCACTGTCAACCTTGCTCATTTCATTCCCACGGTCATTCAACTTGGCTGAAGCAGCCGACGGGTACATGGATCAGTTGTTGTCAGAGTCGCCATTTCATCTATACTGTATGAGATTGGATGGGAGGTAACCGGCTGCAGCCTTTCACCATCAACATACTATTGAGATGCCCTCATAATGACCTCCATTGCAATGGTGAAAGCTAGGGATGCACGATATTGAATTTTAGCCGATATCCGATATGCCGATATTTACAAGCTCATTTTGGCCGATTGCCGATGCCGATACCGATATATACACCTCTGCTTTTTAATTATTGAAAAGTCTCTCCTGTACTAGAATTAATCTGTTATTATGATAGGGTATTGCTGTAGATACGGGACATTAAAAACTTGATTTGTATCATTTTAGAAATAGACATTCACTCATGAAACTATTTAAATAATTTCAAATATGGCAGATTTATTTATATTTTCACGTCACAATTTTCATACTTGAACAGTACCAACTTGAACAACTACACTCTGGAAATGCAACTTGGCTAACTTGGCAAGCTAACGTTGGTTAACTGACTTACAGTTTAATAACATCCCTTCTAGGATTTCTAGACTAATCTATGTAAGGTTATTGCCAAGTTAGCTATATAAATTCCATATATGCAAAAGTAAGCCATGTACAGATAGCGTGGGCTCGTGACATAACGTTTCACATCCTGTCAAATGAGATCATCAACTTCGCTGGTGTCACGTAGCATGCAAGCTAACTAGCTAGTGTTGTAGCTAACTAGCAACTTATTAACTTCTATTAGCGCGCAACAGGAAATGTTGCAAAGCCTTGCACGCGAGTGGTCTGCATCTATGCATGCAACCTACATTACGGCCAAGCTGTCGTCTCCTCTTCCATCTCCTGAAAAGTTTCCTGACAAATAGCAACATCCTCTGATACTGTGAAGTACTGCCACACAGCCGACGTGTTGAATTACTTTGTTGGCGCTCATAGTAACCAAAACATTTGCTTTGCGTGCGCATAATTTGAACGTCACTTTATCGGCCAGGTACATCGGCAGAAATGTTCATATCTGCAGATGCCGATAATTAAGTTTTTAAGCTTTTATCTGCAGATACCGATGTCGTGCCGATATTATCGTGCATCCCTAGTGAAAGCCAATCGTGAAATGGTACATCCAGCTATGATGTCATGATCTCCAAATGTAACAGAAAATTATGGACATGATAATATAGTATACTAAGTGGAAATACTGTGACATTATTATTATTAACAATAATAATGGCGACAATAATAATAATAATAACAATAATAATAATAATAATAAACCTTATTTGTATAGCACCTTTCATACAAACAATGCAGCTCAAAGTACTTAACAGCAAATTCAAAATTATTGAAAGGTCCTCTGTTGTCCAAACTTATGACAAACTGACAACTATAATAATCCCCCGACCCCAAACGGAGAGGGTCAAGAACACGGGCATCTACTGCCAAGTGACCACCACCTCCCTAAAAGACACCTTTGGCTACGCTGCTAAAATGCCCAAACAGGCGATTAGTTAGGTGGTCTGTTTTATTATGGCTGTCAACGGACTGAAGCAAGTTCATCCTTTCCGGCCCATTATCACAATGAGTCAAGCTTGGAGGACAGTGTAAATTGCCATGCTGGAAATATTGAGTAATCAACCGTGGTCTCACTGTCGTGGTACAATATCACACACGAGAGCAGAGGTTATGTCGTCGCCGCCATTTGAAATAATAGATGCAGCCCATGTGTCAGTACAAAGAGACACAGTCTAAAATATGATGCCATTGTGCGAGTGATTTGGTTGATAACGTGTTTGCTCAGCGGCACCTTCGCAATGCAGGTCATAATGTATCATTGTTGTGAATGTAAACCTTGCCTGAGGATCTTTTTTATGACAGTCTTTATGAGTCAGAGTTTTAATGCTTGGAGCTGCCTGTTGTGTTGAGAGGAATGACCCCTGTGCAGTTGTAGCTCCATCAAAAGCCATGATTTTAACAGCAGCTGTTTCATAGCAAACATGGATCAAATATAATGCAGTTATATTGGTTTTTATAGAGAAGTCCCTTTTGAGTTCCAAATTACTTGATTGTGTCTTTTAGTAAAGAAAGATATATGTAGAGGTAAAGAAAAGACAGATAGGGAAAAAAGAAAACATTGTCCTTATCAAGCTGGGGTCATGGTCTTGCTAATAGCCACTTAAATGCTGAATTATGACTACGTGACCTCCTCCTCATTGTCTTATGTAGCTGACAGCAAACAACCAGCTCAGCCTGCTGTTATCCACCAAGATGTTCTGATGACTCAGCAGTTGTCCGATGCATATTCATAGCCCTAGCATTATTCACTACAATACACATATGGTCACCGCCTTAACGGTATACAAAGGAAAGGATTAGCCTAATTTCATTCACATGTAACAGAAGGAAATATATTAATTGAGAGGGGACTGAACTGAAGTAAGTGGCTAGTATGGGATGGGGGGTGGGTGTGTTGCTCAAATCAACTGTTTGTAATAATCAGGGAGCAATACATGATTTTTTTTCTACCACTGTCCATGCTACCAGAACTGGTGACTGATTTGAATACTTCCTCTTCCTTACAACATTAGGCAATATTATCAAGACTATAGACCATAAGTAAAAAAAAAAAAAAATAACAATAATAATTTTGAATTTTAGATAATTTTACTATCTTACTAATGGATGCCAACCTTTGGTCATACTGCGATTAAGGGAGGCAGTGAATGTGATGTTCATTAGCAGGTGAGCTGTACTCAGCAGAACAATAGCCTCTTGACTTGAAGAGGATGCTTTTAATCACCATCTGCTAAGGCTGTAAAGTAGCAGTCATTGTGTTATACTGCAAGAGATCTATTTTCTCCTATTCTGAGGCCTGGCCTTGTGCTAATCATAGAATAAATGCCAACCCTTGGCCATATCCAAACCTCCCATCTTTCAAAGATGTCAAAATTGTCTGAGTGCAGGATAAAGATAATATTATCATTCAATTTACTTGCCATTCAGTAATGTTCATTGTTACAGAAGATGACCAGTTAGACCCAACTTCTGATTCGCTGAAAAGTTTTCTTCATTTCACCGTCTGACATCATTTTACTGATTAATTTGCTCGAACATTATTTCTTAAACATTATTTCTTAGTTGACATTGTGCTATAATTGAAAACCACTAATATAGGAGTCATTCTTGAAATAATGTTCACTTAAAGTAATAATAATAATAATAATATATACAATTAAACATCTTATCTCGTCAATTACTCTACATGAATGTTCATAATTGCAGACATGTTATATTACAATGTGTTTTTTTATGGTTTAATTAGAATAATTAAGACTTACGAGACAGTGGCATAGTCTTTGGTGTCGCAACATAACATGCACTAAACTCCCTGAGCAGTTGCATACCTGGTGACTGGATCAACAGGCCATTGGTATAGCTGAAGAGGCCATACTTCGAGCCACCTTAATATACAGGGCATAAGTATTGTTTAAAATGGCATACTTACTTACTGTCAAACACTGACGAAGGAAGGTGCCCACCTGGCAACCCCAGTGAAATGCCCACAAAGGCGTCTATGCTGTTAGTGTTGTGAAGTCTTGTTTAGTATAGGCCTGATGGTTGTAGTGCAGTGTGGTGGTTGTGTTATAATACATAGGCTAGGTTGCTGGGTATGAATACTTGCATGTGAAAGTTGTGGGAAGAAGTCTCCAAACAATACCACAAGGGATAACTAAGAAAAGGGATATATAATGGACCTCCAGTGTGCTATTGTATTTAGAAACACTGTCACCAGCAAATACGACTTGCCAGCAGGTAAAGTGTTTCTTCTAAGCCACGTTAGGCGCACAGCCTAGGCTCCAAAATAATTGCTGCTTGTTACAGAGAGAAAAAGAAAGAAAGAAAGAAGCGAAAGAGTAAGAATGGGAAAAAAGAGAGAGGAAGTGCCTCCAAAAAGCCCTCACGACACTAGTATTGAGCGAGACACTTGAAATGGAACTGGCCTGAGGGTGGGACAGATATCTGAAGACATTATCGTCTGCGGGAGTGAAGAGCCTGCGTCCGGGCAAAGAGTGGAGAAGGAAGTAAAATCCCACACAGAGCCCCTCACCCCCACCCCACCCTAATCCCTCTCCACCGCCACCACCCTACTTCCCCAAGGGAGGGCAGAGTTCTAGGACAGGGCAGACTTCTGTTATGGCCGCCACTATAGTGGCCTTATTGAGGCCACCGCCACAGGACCCTTTCTAAACTGTGCCGTGGCTGGGGTTGAGCCTGACAGGATGTGGCAAAGCAGAAAATTGGAGGTCATCAATAATGCAGGAAGGACATGTGCAGCGCGCGAAGGGTCAACTTCTCCAAACGCGTATGATGTTTGTCATAGAATGGCCCGGGCTGTGGAGGCATGACAAACAGAGTCCTCTTCTAGTTTGTCATTGCAGTTTGTGGTTGTGGATGATCTCCAAAATGATACTGTTTAGATTTAATCTTACAAATAAACAAACATATCATTTTTTTCCCCCTGGGCAGGACCGTGTTGAAAATGTACGCAAAATCATTCAAATAGTGTTCCAATGATAAAGTGAGGTTAACAATAATTCCTCAAATTTGTTATGGGATCAACAGAACATATGGAGTAAAGCAATAAAAAGAACAGAAATAATTAATTTCAGTCCATTGTTTGTTAATGCAATCAAATCAGTCCAATCAAAAAAATTTTATAAGTAGGAGTCTTTGAAACCTCCTCTGTATTTCACAGGTTTTGTCAATAGACAGTTTTCGCTTCAGTATGAAGCATTTGAAAAGAACAGAATAGATTGCAAAGAAATGTCTCTCTGATCAACATCACATGGTGGGAAAGATTTGCATAGTAGACTGACAAAACTGTCCTTCAAGAGTTACCTTGGTTGAATTACTTTCTCAAAATCATACACACATTTTCTATTCATTACTTCATTTATATTTCATTCTTGTATCTTACTGCATTTTGGATGCCATTTTTAACCCTTAGGGGACACAGGCCTGTCAGACTTTTTTAGGTAGTCTGACATGCATTGATGTTTTTGTATATTTCCTCTAACTAAAAACATTGATGCACAAGTGGCATATATGTATAAGATTAAATGTTTCTGGGGGTGTTCTTTTTAGGATTCTAGGACAAAAACTCGTGGATCATTAAAGGCATATTGACAACAAGGAGAAAAAAAATCCCACTATCGGGAAATGGTCCCCTAAGATATTTAGAGTTTTTACCGAGCATGATGGGTGCTATCTAAATGAATGTGTCAAGTCAAAGACAAGCTCAGAAATCTAGACGGTAAGAGTAGAGCTGTAGGGTGAGTTGACTTTCTCAAATCAAGTACGTCTGTGGCTCTGTCATTGAAAGTGAATCTGTGTTGAAGTGATGCAGGTTTCTAGATGAAGCAATCCAGTCAATTGTAACGGGATGTGTTGTGTGTTGGACTGAAAGTCTCTGAAATAATTGAACGCTATTAATAGTGAAATACCATGTCATTCATTTTCATTTTCAGGGGTTATTCCAAATAAAGAGAATTTCCAACATTTGAGGAAAACACAGCATTTATGATGTTGCTGCACTTTATAAAATCAGAGCAACGTGCTCTCTTAAAATCTGCAGCATAAAGGTGCATGGAATATTATTCAGGTCACCATACCAGAAATCATTCCAGGGCAAACCTTTCTTGTGTGTTTCTTGGAGTGACATCTCTTGATTTTACAGCCGAAGGTCTCAGTGAGCACTTTTGTTGTTAAAAACAGAATCTATTCTTTAACAGAGATTAATATGTCTTGATGATGAATAGCACTTAATACTGTTTTACATTGCTCACTTACTTCATAATAGTAACATTTAGGTATTTAAGTATTCAAATATGCAATAAATACTTTTGTGCCAATATTCTGCCTAGTGGATGACATATATATATATATCAGATTCAAGTAAATGGAAACAAACTATCAGCATCTTCTTTCATTTAAATCCTCAGACTACTGAATTATGAAGACACTCTAAAATGCTTTTAAGTATTCATGTCTGAAAATGCAGTTTATATATATATATATATATATATATATATACTGTATGTGTGTGTGTGTGTGTGTGTGTGTGTCTGTGTGTGTGTGTGTACGTGTGTGTGTGTGTGTGTTTCCTGTAACATCTCGGTTGTAAATGTCATCCTCGCAACTGGAGTTGTATTCTCTTTCAAATCCCAGCTTAATCCAGGCACTCTGGGCATGCTGCCTGGCAGAGGGAAGCAGTGTGCTCGTGCTCCCAACTAATATTTACAGGGTAATTAATGCTCTTTGTTTCCTGCCAAGGCACAACTGGGAAACGGATGAAAGGCTGAGACAAAAGGACACGCTTTACCCCTAAGAAACAGGCACACCAGAGCCCAATGAGTCCTCCCTAGCAACCTCCATTACAGTAATTATGTCCTCTGTCCATGGGTGAAATCACCAGGAAGGAGCATTGCTGAAACTGCACTGAGTCAACAGACGCAGAGAGGAGGAAAAAAAAAAAACAGAAAGAAGGAAGGAGGAAAATGAACGAATGAAAACTGGATTAGCTTTTCCTTTCTTTCTCTCTCTTTCTACTTCTTCTTCTTTTTTCTTCTCCTGCCACACATTGCTTGAGAGTAGAGGAGGCTGTGTGCAGTGAGGAGTTCAGTAGCGCCCTGAGGAGTGATTGTGTGTTTGTCATGATTAATGGTCAGAACTGCAACAGTTAGGGTTTTCAACTCAGGCGATGAACAAAAAAAAAAGGAGAAAGAAAAGGCAATCAAATACGTCTCTCATTCCTGAACAGCTTGCCATAGCAAAGATGTAAGGTCCTGACAAAGTTGTAAGGTTGATAAAGAGACCAGACAAAACAAACAAAAATGTGCTGTAGATATACAGTTTATTCACATACGTATACAGTACTCATGAGGCATTGCAATGCGGCACAATCATAGAACTGAGAGAACCAGCAGAATGCATTGCAGGAAAAAAACTGAATACATATTTGCAGACCATCTAATCTCAGCTAATCAAAAAGACAAGCTCTTATCGACTAGGTTTTCTCCTCAGGAGGAGCAAAAAGCATTCGTGTACACAGAGATGGACCGCCAGTGTCCACTCATCAGAAAACATATTCAGCTTATCTTTTTGTGTGTGTGTGTGTGTGTGTACTCTTTATATCTGTGTCTGTGTGTCTGTGTATGTGTGTGTGTGTGTGTATATACTCTTTATATCTGTGTCTGTGTGTGTGTGTGTGTAATTGTTTGTGTACTATTTATATCTTGGTGTGTGTATGTGTTTGTGTTTGCACTGTTTATCGGGTCCTTGTTACCCCGTGAATTGCCCCCGAGGGCTTGTGTTTACAAGCAGCCAAAGGCCACCCGTCTGAGATGGCCATCGCAGCGAAGCCCCGGTCCGCCCCCCCCCCCCCCCCCCCCCCCCCCCCCCCCCCCCCCTCTTGTGCTCAGTGCTCTCCCCTGCTGAGTGTTTCACCATTTCCTGCCACATAATTGGACACTACTGCTACATGCAATTAAAAGTCAGTGTCACAGTGGCAGCGCTGTGGGTCGCCACTCGCCTCCTTGCACTCTTCACACGGTTAAATCTGGTCAAATGTTGCTGTTTTGAAAGCTTGGCGCATTGTTTAAGTCGCACGGGGGTCCTGTGCCATTGCCAAAGACAGGCTGATAATCATGTAAATGTTGGACCCCCTGCCAGAAATGGTGGTGTGTGCGACCTCTGACCCGTCCCAAAGTGTTTAAAATGGTTGAAAATTGGGAGGCGGGTGGGAGGATAGGTAGCAGTTACGTGGTGTGACATTTTCAGTATACTCTGGTAGAGGAAGCATTGTGTACCTCCGTTATGACAGTGCTTCCGGATGTTTCTTTTAATCTTGCTTTCTTTCGCTTGAAAAAAAAGCTTTCACGGCAAGCTGATCCCCAATGGAGCAAGAGAAAAGAAGTGCGAGTAAAGCCAAGGTATCAGGCTGGATTGGCCGGGGTTAGTTTAGCCCCTCTATCAGGAGAATTACTGATCACATCCATGGCATCTATCACCCAAGTCTGCCGCAAGGCTGCACCCCTGATCCAGCTCAGAGAAATACATGATTACATGTTCTCCAAGGGTGAGCCGGGACTCAGGGATGATGTGTCTATCAGGCAGACTAGTCAGAGACTCACAGCCAGTCAGTCAAAACGGTCAACAGGACGACCTTTGCAAAAAGGATAGAAAGAAATATGTATGTAAGACAAAATGGGGTATGATAGGTAGGTGATCGTAAATTAACTGATCGTAAAAGTCACTGATACTGATATAAGATAGTCGGTTTTAGATTACATAGTTAATTGAGCATTTATAATGCATTGATAAATGGTATTTTTATTTAATAGGAAGAAGTAAGGGATCTGCCCTAGTGGAGGGAGTGCTCTGATTAAATAAATGATTTCTGAGATAGTTGGAATGAAATGACTAATGAGATTTTTACTCTGCAAAGGCCCCTTGATATCATATGTCCACTGAAATGCACTGCATCACAAATCCAGGAGCTTCACTCCTATATGTGTAGTGTTGTTGCACTGGCTATTGGCTTTATATGTGCGCCCCTATTTTAATCATGTCTTTTTTTGTATAATGTAGAATAAATGGACATATAATTTTTTATATACCCGCCTCTGTAAAATCCTTAAAGAACTATGTGACAGGGAGTAGGAAAACTTTCAATGATAAGGTACATAATTTCTTTGCCCGGGGCAATTCACGCATTCGTGAACGTTTTCTTATCTGGAATTCATTCTAGGCTAGAACAGGATTTAAGGATTTACCTTTCTCCTTGGCACGTTTCTCTTCTTCTTCCGTTCTTTTCTTCTTAAGTTGTGCCCCGGATGGGTTTTTCCTCTTCATTATTTCGTTCTTCAAAGTTTCTTGAAAACACACACACTCTAACCAAACGCCTCACTGTGCTAGCATGTTCTGACAACACCAAGGACGTACGTACCCCTTCCGTTTTCGATTTTTGGCTCATTTTACCCTAATGTTAGATAATTTTTTTTCATGTCAAAATATTGGTTGGAGATATAGAAGGGGGCGCAAAAAAAAACTCTGTCCAGCAAAACAAAAACACAATTCTTTTTTTTTTTTTTTTTTTTGCTGGGCGCAGTTTTTTGCGCCCCCCTCTGAGTGGCGCCCTAGGCGACCGCCTATACCGCCTGCAGGAAAAACCGCCCCTGACCATGACCATCGTCATAATTTTCTTCCTCTTAACTGTCATAATCCTCACCTTCATCATTACCTTTATAACTGGATGTTGCCATCATTTGAATTTAGACAGATCTACTATATGTGTCCATCAATCAGTCTGTTCTTTGTGTTTGCAAACAGTTCGAATACAGATGAAACTAGCAGAGGTGATGAAGTTGATTAAAAATAAATAAACAACGTAATGAAATAACACACTCTGATCCAGAGTAAATGTCCAGATCTTTTGTAACCTCTACTTACATTTACTGTCAATAACTGGTTGTAGGAGAGATTATGAAGTTCCTATCATCAACCTTTTAAACACCTAACAAACAGCACCTGCATAGTGTGTGAGTGTGTGTGTGTGTGTGTGACATCAGTTATATCCATGCACTGAATACACCAATGATTTTCATCTTATCCCTATGTACTGTTTTACTCTGAGTGCATTGTGACTCATTGTGTTGGATTTCGCCCAGAGACGGTTCTTTATTGCAATGCTAGGTGGATGCTCTTTTGGGCCTTGCTTTTCTTGGTCCTGCAAATAACATAGTTCTGGACTCAATACCTCACAACCCACTGCGAAAATGTTCAGCCAAAGCGCTTTTGTCTGGTTTATTTTTAACGTAAAGATATATGTTATATATGCTATATGTTGCAAAACTTAGATACTCTATGTTGCAAAGAAACTGAGTCTTACTAAATGTTTCCCCTATATACTGCCATTCCAACCATAAGTGACCATAGTGGCAGTGGGATAAATACAAAGGACGAGAAAAAGAAAGTCCGGGATGAGGCAAAACTTTTGTGGCACAACAACCGAACAAGTAATGTAAGGTCTGATAAAAATTTGTATTCAGACTGGTTGTGGCTTCCCTTGATTCTATGTGGTGCTCAAGCAGCAGGAATTGCTTGAATATGTTCTGCTGTTTCACCATCTTACTGAGATGTTTCCCTTCTTGTCTGATTCCTTTAGTCGGGCGATTAAGCTCAACGCAGATGTTGTGTCAAACCGAGTGGTTTGGCAAACTATTGAGGCAACACAAAATATGATCAAAACAAAACTTTGGAGAAGATGTGATGGTTGATGATCAAGGTCTGGCGTGAAGAGATTTCCTCGCTTCAAAGACAGATGAACACCAGTGGAAAGCCTCGGCCTCCAACAAATGGTGCTAAACCAAAGCTAGCTGAAAAGTTGCTCACGGATTAAGCCCTGCAGATCAAATAAACGCATATCCTTTTTCATGCTCTCCAACTTCAACAAAGTGACAAAACCATTTCAACTCTCTCATATACCTCATCACATTTTTCCATGTCCCCTTTCTCCATGTTCTCCCCATTAGCATACCTACTTCAAGTAGCAATAACAATGTTAAAAATTAGGGTTTGTGAACTGATTTGTATGGATAAAGGCATCACACCTACCCTTTAAAATGTCAGAATAATCGCTTTGGGTCTCTTTTCAGTAAAATAGATGAATAAATAAACAGTGAGCGAGCGATTTTTAAACCAGAGGATTGGTGACAGGGTGACAGGCAGCATTAGCTTAATTTTAATTTCCAACAATCAGTGTGACAGCAAAAAAGAAATGCTAAAAGGCAAGGAGCTCCAGGATCAAAGGGAAAACAAAGGCTTGTCAAACTATAGAACAACGAAAGGCCTAGCATTAAGCAGTCAGCAAATTCTTTTCACCACCGACCGGGTGAGTGTAGCACCACAAGAGGTGCCTGCCGGGTGGTAACACCAGAGACCTTCTGAATAACATGACAAATCTGATTGCCTGATCGTTTTGCCTCAAGCATAATCTCAATTCAGGTATTTTTTTTTTTTTAACTCTGCTCAGACATGTAATCGTGGAAGGACCTCACCTGGAGCCATCCGGCAAAATGGCAGCCTTAACCACTTGCCTCGACAGACAGTGTCGACGTGGTCATCCGTTTCTGCTTGCCTGAAATTGTTTAAGCCAAATCTAATGCCTTCACATTTTGGGCTAAATAACCCAATTTCATAGTCTACTGAGCAGACAGCGCGGAATGAGCTGCTAGCGCGGGGCAGAATTGAGAACGGACAAAAGTTCAGCACATCTCCATATGCAGATCATGGGAAAACCAATCTGTCTTTTTTTTAAGTTTAGTACATAAGTTTCAGTAGTTTAAGTTTCTGGAAATTAATTGGCCCTGTCACCTTATCAACACTGTTTCTACATCCACTTATTCCTTATTCATAATACAGTCTATATGCAAGGACTGATTTTTGAACTCAGAAATGCCTCAGCTATAAGCTACATATACACTACACCACACTCTATTTGGTTGAGAGCATGTGCATAAATTGACAGAGATACAGTAAATACTTCAATATTTGATGGGCACATCGCACTTCAAGTGGCAGAAAGTTTACATAGAGCAGTCCCATGTCACCCCCTTGGCTGTTCTGAATTCATTAGCCTCGGATTCCACACACATACCATCATCGATGAAGCTTAGGCGGCGCGATTGCATTAGAGTCGTCTTAAGTATCTTTCACATAAAATCAGAGTGTACAGTAGTAATGTAGAAGGATAATCCACATAGATGTTCAGTGAAGTGTGGGGGTTGATCTTCACGTGTAATTAATTCCCTCACATATATCCCTCTAGGGAGTTTTCCAAATGCCTTTAAAATTACAATAGATGCCTATTTTAGATACAAAGCACAGCAAATGTTGCTCATTCCTTTTGCGCAGACTACTGTTTTGGAAATGAGTCCTCTCTCATCAATAATTGCCTATTTTTTATATGCCCGAACACACTTTTCTTTGGTAATGTATTTTGGAAAACACAATAGCACACTATTAGGAGACAGAGCACTCCCTTTAGCAAGTATCTGCTAGTTTCTCTTCCCACCATGCAAGCCATGCCATTAATGCAGATAAATACATTAGCAGATGATGCTCAAGTGAAGAGGTCTTCACCTGGGTCATGGATAATACAATGAAGGGATTTTATCTGACATGGAGCCATCTAGTCTTGCTGAGTGCCTGGACCAGCTGAGTGAGAATTGATTACTACTGCCCTGTTCGCAGGAAATCCAATCTTGATATTGGCTGACAGTTCTATGTGCAGGCATACAAGGTATTAGTAGGAAGGAAAGGAAGAGAGTGAAAGGGAGAAAGAGAGAGGGAGAAGGGAGAGAAAGAGAGAGAGGGAGAGAGAGAGAGAGAGAAAGAGAGAGAGAGAGAGAGAGAGAGAGAGAGAGAGAGAGAGAGAGCGGACTACAGTATGGTGTCCTCTATTTTCATCTTCCTCACAATGAGTACTCCAGGAAATGGTAAATAGGAAGAAATGCATTCTGTCATTTTGATAGCAGTCAGCTTTCTGAAATGTGTGTGTTTTATGTGTGTGTATGTTTGTGAGTGAGTGAGTGTGTAGGTGGGGTTGGGGGAGGTGTCTTTGAAAGGCTTGGCACCTTGCCAGGACCTGAGGCCTAATCTCTAAGAGAGACACATCCATCACTCTGGCTGCCCACTTTACATTTTGAATGAACTCCACAAAGGGGGTCAACGCATGTCACTGTGCTTAATATTTCATGAGACGTGCGGGCGAGGGACATGCATCACTCGCCTGTTCAACAGCATGGCCCATATCTCTGCACATTATCACGAATGGTCACAGACCCTGCAAAGAATGAATCGGGGGCATTCAATTAAAATTAAGACATCATGTACTAAAATTGACCTTCAGCTAAATCATGAGCATAGAACATGGGGTGTAAAGTACAATGGCCCACAGCAGTCAGAGATATCCCCTCATTGTTTGGTGAGATTAGGAATGATCTGAATGGTAGGTGACTAAATAAGTGTTTATGATGGTGTTTGATAAAATGACTGCGTTCCATCATGACAACGCTGTTTCTGGCATCAAAGCCATCTGATGATAAAAAAATATTTTTCAGTGTTTTACGTTGTTGTATTGGTAAGAAAAATGCAAAATTGTATGTAAACTATATTACACTCTACTACTGTATTCTATGCTTTATCTTATTCTCTAGCCTGCCATACACTACGCTACACTATAAACATTTCACACGCCCCTGCACGAGAGTTAACATTCTCAGTGTAAGCGTGGATGATATATTCAAGGACTTTTAAAACTTTCCTCTGAAGGTACCCCTGACACTGGATGACACAAATGTCACCGCTCTTTTCCCCTTTGTGCTGGCTGGAGTCCCTGAGACAGTAAGTATGCTGAGTTTCTACCTCCTGTTTCATGACAACACAATCAAAAGAAACCCAAAGCAGCTGAACTCAGATAAAAGGAGAATGCCATTGCAAAGTTAAGTGAATGATCTGTATGCACATACACTATCCCAAAAAGCAAGCTGCAGTGCTTGTTTTTTTTTTTTACTTAAATAGGCTATTTGAGATCATGGACCTCAAGCAAATTGAGATCACGTGGGCAGTTAACTTCAACCAACTCTGTGATCTTATCACTGAAAATAGCATATTTGCTAGCAATAACATGTTCAACACGTCTAAAACAACTTTGGCATGAAGTGTTTTTGACTTTTTTGATGCCAGTTCAAGCAGTATCACGTAAGTCATAGAAAACCATTTTGAAGTACACTGAATGCGGCTCTGAAATGACCTGAGATATATTTGAACCTGCCAGCAACTTTGTATTCTAGAGCTACTGAGCATCTCATTGGTTTGCAGACAGAGACAACTAATTCCATCAGATGAGATATTACAAGTCAGACGATAAAATGGTGGTATTAGGGTAAGGTTTGTTTTGCCCCAAGGTGTCACATTATGCGGACCGCTTTTAACGGCATACCAGCCAGTAGCCCATTAAAACGCCATAGTACACTGTGAGAAAGGGAAAAAAAACAGAGGACTGGACAACACTAGACATTGTCACGCCCCCCCCCCCCCACACACACACCCCACCCCTTTCTAATCATACCACAACAGAGACAAAATAACCTCTAATACTGACCTATCAAATGAAAACAAAAGCTGGAGGTTGATGACTAACAGGAACAAGCAACGGGGCCATTCCGCCAGGGAGATACAGATACACGTGGATTATTTATATCAATAAAAGTTTGGCATAATTGCCAGCAAACTTAATTAGGCTCACAAATCTGCTTAGTGACATTATAGTTGCCACCTTATCTCCATTTGCAGCGCCTGTTTATCTCCGAACTGGAACATTAATTAACTTATCGCCATGCATCACAGCGTCCCGACAGTGATAGGCCAGAGCAGACCAAAAAGGGGCAAACTCCTTTTAGCCCTTTCCTGTGTTTTATTTTGCCAAATGCTGCAGAATCCCAATGTGGGAGGAAGTAAATACTATAGCAAGGAGGAAAATGGTATCTGCTGTATAGGGTTAGAAGTGAGACAATTAGTGTGGCAAACAATACAGCATTGAAAGCAATTACTCTTTAGGCGCCCTTGGGAGGCAAGGGAAGAGGTGAGAGGGAATAGGGTAATATCAAATCGTCTCTGAGATAGAGCTCACTCAAATATGAAAAAGTGCTTTTAATGGTTACTATAGAAACTGTTATGGAGGAATATATCAAAGGCAGACAACTCCTTATCAGGATTCATAGGGATTTCAACACATCTTGCTTCCCAGACCCTCTCTCGCTCACTCACGTTGCTCTCCACAGAAAGTGCTCACTGCTGGTTGTTTGGGGTCTCCGTGCGGATTTCGCACTCTCTATCTGTGCTGCCCTGGCAGGGATTGGCTTGGCTTTGGAGCTTGGCTTCGCTGGAGAAGAGAGGTGGTGAAAACATTTCAACGGAGAAGTGGAGAACAACAGCTCTGGCTGGTCAATTAAAAAGTTGTGGAGATAACACCCCCCCCACAGACATATACACACACACAGTGTTTGTGTTCTTATTGCTCGGAGTTTGTCTCTGCGACTTCAAGAAGTAAATCAGTTCATTAGATGCTTGGCAGCAAGGCACTCAAGTGTTGAGGATTGATATAGAAATCAAAGTCCATGACTAATTTATTGGTTTACATGCGGCCAAAGCATTAATTTTACAATCCCGCCAAAAAGTGCGGTGGAATTATTTTACAACACTTTTTATTTAACAGCCAGTGCGCAAACGGTATCACTATTTAACAGCTCTAGTATGAACTGCGACACGATAAGCTTGTTGCTCATACGCTTCTGCGCATAATAAAGACAAGGCATCCACTTCACTTATTGATTGACCTTAAGATTACAATTCAGGTATTGATTTAGATGACAGCTTTATAGAAAACATATTTTCTCGTGGTGTGGGCTGTCGACATCGCACAAGGAAATAAACAGTCAACTCAAGAGGGAACTGGCACTGAAATGTAAACACCGTAGAAGTTTTAGTATAAATCCTGTGAGTGCAAGTATCCATGTCTATTTGTTTTTTTCTCAGAAGCGATAAGGGTGACTGTTAAAGGGGAAAAAAATTGTATGTTATACTAGTGGATGTGGTAGACCTTGAGAAAGGTAAGAGTGTGAGTAAGAGACACAGAGTGAGGGAGAGAGAGAGTTAAGGGACTCTGAACTGTTTACGGTAGCGTATAACGTAGCATCTTGTGTGTGTGTGTGGGGGGGGGGGGGGGGATCTGCAGAGTAATGTGTATGTCTGCTGCACTGCAGTGGGCATAAACACACACACACACACAAGCCCCCATAAGTGATAAGCTGCAATAAGGCTCCGGATGCTTGCTAATCTTCTCAACATGATTTTCCATACTGGTTTACCAAACATGCTGCTGGATTAAAGACATTCTATTAAAGCAAAGGGCTTAGCATATGGCGCAAGGAGAACCCAACAGAAGTTGGGAATTAGCCATGTTCTCTCAATAGCCTTTTAACCGCATTTACTGTTCACTCTTGGATCATGTGTAGTGAGGGGAAAAAGATAGCAAAAAAAGGGAAGGGTTTTGGATTACTGTGTTACAGGATTCCCACCTAACCAACCCCCCTTCACTCCCCCACAGACTGGATGGTTCTGTGCATGTAGCCTTAGAACAGAAAACACTAAAGGCGGAAGGATTTTTTTCTTCTTCTTTTGGCAGACGGTTGGGTCCAAACAGCAGGGAAAAATATGCTTAGGTTAGGATTATGTAGGGCTGCAGTGCTATGTGTTTGATCATGGTCCAGATGTGGCCATCCGAGAGACCTAAACAGGCCTTTTTTCTCTCGTTTTTATATAATTTGGGGTGTTAATTACTCACCCTGCACTTGTCTCTGGGGCAACGCATTGCACTGTGGGCTACGGCCAATTATAGCAAAAGGGCCTAGCGAGCAAATCCTGACACACTGCATTGAGTAAAGCAATAACATACAGAAGTTATGACTGGTCGAGTGCAATAAAATCTAACCCTTAATATTTAATGTAGATCCATTATTGATGAGGTGTAAAAAACACAGTCTAAATAAAGGTAAACCCACTTGTGGTGTGCCCTTGCGGTTTCATGAAGATTTATTTTTTATAAATAAAAGAAAAAAAAAGAACAGATAAAACAATTCTCAACAAATGTAAAGCCTCTTCCTCTGTATGCAGTGAACGCTGTGTAACATGGACTCATAGTGTCTCTGATAGTGGCTCGTGTTCCTGACCATGGCTGCATGTGTGTGTGTTGCACTATCATCTCCCCTGACATTATAGTGATCACCGCGGGGAGCAAGATTCTGCCTGGGTGCACTCTAATGCATAATTGTACCAGGTGAGTTAATTTCATTCATTGCTGATTGCCAACCCTGGCTTGTCTTTCCTGTCCTGCTATGACTGCTCGGAGACTTTTATTGATATGTTGCTTGTGGCTGGCGTGGAGAAACAAAGCAGGGTTATTGATAAATTCAGAGCCAGCTTGTGTGTGTGTGTGTGTGTGTGTGAGTATGTGTGTGTGTGTGTGACTGTGTGTGTGTGTGTGTGTGTGTGTGTGTGTGTGTGTGTGTGTGTGTGTGTGTGTGTGTGTGTGTGTGTGTGTCTGCATGCACAGTCCAGGCACCTAATCTATCTAATGCACAAATCCACACTCTCTCCACCTGTCAAAATGTGAGTGCATGGCAATAAATTAGAAGAGGAATTTCAGAGACATCCTGAGGTGTATTTACCAGCGAAGTCAATAATTCTGAATTATCTGCACCCAACCATGTACTCATCATATCAATAGTCTGGATGACTTGAGCATTTGTAAGTGTTCAGTGTCTTCTATGTTGATCTGTGTTTTCTGTGTGTATTTGTGTCTTTCTGTTTTTCAAAATTGTAACTAGCAACTGATAACATGAGAATGAAATCAAAAACCATAGTCGTTGGGTCACAGATCCAAAGGCTATGGTAATTCTAATGATTTTATAATATATATATAACATTATTATTTTTACATTTGTTCCCCTCCCATCATTATTTCTCTGTGACTAAATGCCTGTAAAGAACATTTCTCTGTGCAATACAAGAAATCGTGGACATTAGCGCTAATAATGACACAAGTAGAAATACATCAGTTTGATAAGGAGCAAGCAAATGTGATTTTTTTATGTTTATATGCTTATGCACTACCATTTTACCCACCTGTTTTCCTATCTCTCTTTGCCTAGGCATGCCATGATGACCCAAAATCCTGGCGGCAAAGTGCTCTCTAATCAGCCAGCATTACCAACCATATCTGTTGTGCTGCCTTGGGTCATTTATTATCCTCACTTTGCTCTTGCGAAACTTGCTTTGTTGGCTGGATAATCTTTCGTTTTCTTGGCACACAGCGGGCAGCGGGCACTAAGCAGACATAATGTTTTTTCGTTCTTCTTCTTCTTTTTCTTCTTTCTCTCAGTCATCTCTTAGAGAGGTCTTACTCGCAGGGGCTTTCAGATTGGCTAATTTTAGACATTGAGATAATAGATAGCTCTTTTGCTCATACTGGCCAATTACTCTCTCTCTCTCTCTCTCTCTCTCTCTCTCTCTCTCTCTGGCCTTCTTGAAAGCAAGTTTCTGCCCTGGCTCTTAGGGTCCCTGGAAGCACAGAGGGTTGGGCTGTGCATGGCTGATCCTGTTATGACACAGACCTGATGTGACATGGTGGCGTGTGTATAGGTCAGATCATAGGGTTCTATTTCACAAGATTGCAAAAAAGCAGGGCAAAAATCGCAATCATTTGTCTTGGCTTGAATTATGGGTTGCAAAGTTTTCTGTCTAAACTGGTGTTTCTGCAAATAGATCACCTTGTGAGTAGAGATACCGCCTGTACACCACTTATGTTATGGTTTTCCCTGCAAAATCTTGCCAATAGCATTTATGTTATTGTGCTTGGGGTCAGAAACCAAGCAAATACATCACCATGCATCAATTGGCACAGTAATACAGAACTAGTTATCAAGCTGGCTAGCTTTTTTCAGTGCCAACTGTGCTGGTTTTGGTCAACCGAAGTCTATGACGCATTTGCTATTTAGTTTTCTAATTGCAGATAAAGACTCGGTAATGACTTTAAAAAACATCAAAGCATAAAAATTGAGTGTCAAAAAATGAAAAGGATTGATTTAAAACTTTGCTAATCAATCTCAGCCCTTTTCTACTTCTGTATTTCTGTTTCATAGTTCTTTGTAATGTTAAAGGTCTTTATATAGAGCTATGGGAGATGAGGCAAGGTGTAACTATAGGCCACTGAGGCTTGGATTTCCCATTCGAGTCTTCGTGCCATGGCTACAGTTTCTCAATGAGAAAAAGAAACTGGCATTTGGTTTTCACAGGTTTAATTTCACACCTGACACATCCCCTCAACATTGACAAAACACCACTAAAGCAATTAAGGTCAAACAGTCTGCCCTGAGTGGCTTGGTGCTGCAATTCGTCTTTGACATTTGTGTTCGCACTGACTGCTTTATTGTCAATCTCAAACCCGCGCTTTAACGGCAACCATTTTTCACTTTTATAATCTTAACGCATTAATGATTGATGATATGAGTCTTTCCATAAGAAAGACCTTTAGCACATATAAAACATATTTGACCTAATCAGAGTATGGATGTGTGGTCAAGACAGGGTCCTTCATTTAATCAAAGCTAATACAGATACATTGAGATAATGTTATTAATATGCTGTAACGCATTGATATAAAGGTCATGATCATTATTGGCAATAGTTATGATTAAGAACTTTGCAACGAGGAGGCTGGTGGCTGTGCTGGTCTATAAGAAACGCAGCTTCCTTTGATTGGAATATTTGGAGATAGAGAGAGGGAGATGGAGAGAGAGACAGACAGACAGACAGAGAGAGAGAGAGTAAGTGCACAGAATTACCCACACATTAAGGACAAGACCTCTGAAGTGCGATAAAAGACTCCTCTTAGTACTTTTCGTACAAATGTTTACAAAAGAATGTGGAAAATTCTATTCATATTTCAACTGATTTTCTTCACTGAAATGCTAAATGCATCATATGCAATTAACCTTGCTCCAGAATTTTCAGAATGCATTACATGCTATTAACGGTGAAAAGTAGAATACATTTATTTTCCTTATCTGCCACAAAGAATCAGCAAAGAGCAGCAACAGATTCTTTTTTTTTTTTTTCAATTTGGCCAGTGAAACTAAAAGTCTAATCTGCCTACCACAAGCTCAATAACAGAGTAGTGCTAATGTCCACCACAAATGAATAAAGACATTGCTTAAGGGACAGGGGATTGAATTATGCATGAGTCATTCACTAAGCCACATTATGCTTAGCAAATAGCCAATGCAGGAATCGCTGTGTGACTTTGCAGGTCCCTCAATTTATTTGTTATTTATTCGTTTTTCTTTGAAATCAAACAATGGCAGGGTGGTCAGTGTTACTTCCCTGGGCATTTATCATTTAGCCCTGTGCGTCCATCCCTGGGTGACCCGCAGTGAATGGGATCCATATTACTACTTCTGATTCTGGAGAACCAAGTCCGTGACCTGGGTATTGTTAATTTCACGCTGCAGAAGTCATCCCTTAGAGGAGGTTTGTTTCGGTAGCCAGGCTAAGGAAAAGGGCAGTGAGAATCAGTCCTGTTCCACAGTGCCACCGTGCCTCAGCTTTTTTTGGTCCTGTTGTGTCCTGTTGACATGACAAGGCCTTTGCATGAACCCGGCGAGGTTCCAGCCTGCTCACGAAACACAAGCGGAGCTTGTCACTGGGCCCAGAGATCTCCACACACACAGGCGGTGCCGGCTGATCAAAGTCTATGACGCACGTTCACCTTCCTGTGAGATGCCTCTTTCAGAGGAAACCTGTTTGTTGTCTCAAAATACTGTATAATGAAAAAGGAATGCAAACTCACATCTGTAAGGAGGGGAAAAAATACCACGTTTGTGTTCTCTGTGAGGCATTTTATGCGGTAGCCTTGAATAACCTCCACTGAGGAATTCACATGTAAACTCTCTTGACATTATTTTCTTATGTAAGACGTCATGTTGACATATTTGTAAAGCATTCACGTGGACAACACTGGAGAAGATCTGCAGCCATGACAATGAAGGGAGTCTCTTGTATAGGCTAATCCTGTGTTAACAGACATTGTAGTGCATGAACACTAGCTGGTAGCAGAAAGCCATGTAATCTGACATTTTATCATTTTCACATGATGATCTGATGTATATTAAATAATATCTGTCCATAGTAACAATTATGTGTAGAGGGGTACAGGTAACATAAAATGCTATGGGGAAACAATAAGCTAGTAACCTTAGCTAAGCATTAGAAGCTAGGTAGCAATTTAGACACACATCAATGGGTCCCAAGTAATGGTAACAGCAAAGACCCAAGTCTCTTATTTAATTTAAGCCATGAATGATAACTATGTATTGTGTAAAATGGTGGATATTCAAATTTAAAGTGAAACCATCAAACATAGGCAGAAATTGTCACTTCTGCATGATATACATTTCTGCGACAAGTTAATAACCAAACGTGATTCCATGCGTGGTTCGGTGTGGAGCAGTCGTCCCTCAGCACTTTGCTGTGGACACTTCCAGAGGTGGTGGCCAGGTGCGGAAGGAAGTGCACAGTCAGCTACGGACCCTAGTGCCTGCCACTGCTAATCCCAAACATATGCCATCTATCCTGGCTAAGCAGCTGATGGGTTCATCAGGGAGTGAAAGTCATCCAAATGGCCAAATGTTTTTACACAGCACCATGACAGTGTAACAGGTTGCAAGATCAGCTCCTTGTGTTAAATATTAATATTGTTTGTATGCATTGGTCCCAAGGGATTTTTCCCATTTAAAAATAATTTCATGCCAGGACAGTTAAGTGCATTTTAAACAACCATTAATTTGTCCCTTGTCTATTCTGTATTTGGCAGTCAAACGCTTCTCTTTTGTCAACATTTTTATGAAATGAATTGAATGGATTTGTGAGAGGGAGTAGCCTATATATTGTTAACTGTTGCAGATGAGAAACAAAATCCACACAGTTGTTTCTTGCTCTCTTGAGACTGAAGGACAGGCTTTTAACCAAAGTGTAAATGTATACAGGCGACACTAATCAAGCTATTACAACATCATGGATAATGAATAATGATGGCGCAGTGAAAGCTGAAAACAAGATTCTTAATCAGCGCTCAAAAAATGTAATGATTCACAGCCGCCCCACTGTCTCCCCGCCCAAAGAGCATACCCTCCATTACGTAACAGTCTATTACTGCCGTCCTCAATGGCAGGAGGTTGAATACAGGATCTCCGATGACCCCTTGACCGGAGCACGGGACAGTGTGAGATGACAGGGATCTCTGGCTTGAAGTTGATGTGGGGGGCTTGTGGGCTCTGAGTCAGGGGTGGAGTAGACCAGTGAAAGCGGGACGATGATTGACCAAATGATGCAGCATTGGGGCGGGCGTGGTGGTTGGGTGTGTTTATTGGGGGAAGGGCGGAAGTTGATTGGTTTGGGGTCATATAAAGTGGTCAGTCACATAGAATGCGGGATCAATCCTCTATGACTGTGGTAGATGGATTCATGGGATATGTATATCTTTGGAATTCTCTTGTGTTGGAAGAATGGGTTTAATGTTAGCGTTTAACACGACACGTATCATTTTCATCATGGACATGTATAACACTCAGAAGTGACTGTTTGACTGTCATGGTTTTCCTTAAAAAAGTATTTAAGTCTGCCATATGTTGACTGAATAATAGTCATAATAATAGTAATAATAACATTTTATTGATTTGTATGGCTTGGTCCTCTCACTGGGATGATAATATCGCTGAAAGCTTCAGCCAGTTACAGTGTCTGAGAACAATGAGGGAATGATGAAGTTATTTCCCAGGGTCTAAAAAAATGGGTTGAGACTGCGGTTGAAATTGAAAGGGTATCGTGTCTGGAGGTCAATGATTGGGCCCCGCTGAGGCCTGTGTTCATTGTTTTCTTCAGCAAGAAATCCGTAATTACTGATATAAATCAAATATTATTGCTTTCATGTTACAGAGCTTGTTTTATGGCCTGTCTTGATTAGAGCACTGTCTGTCTCAATGCCTGTCTCAAGTAGAGGCCTTGTTTTGAGTGTCGAAAGAAAAACAGCACTCACTTATACCCTGATAAAGCCTCTCTGTGTTGGTCCAATACTGCCTCAGGACTTTCACTTTCACAAAGTAATATTGTTTTTTAAGGTTTAAGTGATCGCTGTCTTCCACTTCAGGGGATTTGGTTGGACGAAAAAACATTGTTACGGTTGAACTCCTCAGCATAAAGGCTACTGGTGTTGTACATCCGGCTGGATGGCCTCAGATATTCAGTTAGGTGTGACACATACAGTAAGAATCTCCCATAATCTATATATAATGGTCTGTTAAAGGCCATTATGGTCACTATGAGACATAAATGTGCCTGAAACAGACAGGCTGGAGGGCTGCAGATCAGGCAGTATTTCACCCCACGGGACATCAACCCAAACCCAGCATATAGGCTATTTCGTTGGGGCTGTCATTAACAATTAGGAGTTCTGCAAATTAGAATCATCACTCTGTGATGCAGGGCCACTTCCTCGTGCTGTTGGAAAACAACTCCTTTTGTATTGACTGGAGAGTTATGCCTGACAGAGGACATGAGCCTTTTTTGGCTGCAGCTTTCAGCAGTGTGAAGTGATGTCTCCTGTGAGATAATGTCATGTTTGCCATTACGCTTTTATGTGGCTCTAGTTGCCCTGTACATTTAAGATGTTTGATTGGCAGCCACCCAGAGCTGTTATGCAATAAATACTAAGCACTGGAGAGAAATTGGCAACGGCCTCTGCAATAATTGCCATTCTCAGAAAACATTATTACTGGTAATTTACACAGCAAATAAGACCAGGCTTGCCTCTCACTACCTACAGTATCTGACAAGCAATTAAGCTCGAGCCATATTATTACAAATGTATTTTTTTTTTTTTACCAATTATGAGAAGATGGAGCCTGAGGTGAATGCAGTTGATTATTTTACCTTCTTTTGGCATCTCTCTATGGGCTTACCCCCAAAATGTACTATAGTGGTTTATAAGCATATAGTATGTGGTGCCATTTTATCTGTGCATTCATATAATAGCCCTTAAGAAAGTCATGTTAACAGAGACAGGATCCATATTGAGGTAGGCTATATATGTCTCTCTAAATTGGTTTGAAGTTGAATTTGACATTGCAATTGAATTGAAATAAATACAATTCACATTACCTAGTGCTTTCTCCCCGTCAAACAAACTCTCTCCTGCCTTTGTTTCATTTTTGTTCTTCACAGTAATTCATTCATTCGCTCATTCATACATTCATTCATTGCCTCATTTATTAGTAAATGTCAGAAGGTTTATGCATGTACATGACAAATGCATCCACTTGGCTCCATCTTTGCACATATTCAAAGAATTCCTTTTTCACACCCCAGGATGGCAACACCAGGACAGCTGGGACACCGTCGGTGTGATGAACAAGGCGATGCAAACATTTCAGGAGAGAGGTTTTTAGCACAGTGCCTGACAGATGAGCACAGATCATTAAACTGAAACTGTCCGATTGAAAATAAACACTTCACAAAAGGCTAGGTTTGATGCTAATAGTGGAAAAATACAGAGCCTTTTGAGTACAGTACATCATCTGAAGTACAGCTCATAGCTGACTGTATGTTTTAAAATAGATCATATGCAATGGGATCTGCTGATTGAAACTGCATCAGTAATGTGGAGATGAGAGTTCATATGCTTGGCAGTTCAGAGATTTCTGTCTGACTCAATCTTATGACTTCACAGATGCTGAGTTGACAGTTTTTTAACGAAAAACGAGGGTTTTTTTTAAGACAGGAGAACTGACTGCATTATCAACTGCCAAATGCCAACCATGGGTGTGTGTGTGTGTGTGTGTGTGTGTGTGTGTGTGTCTGTGTGCCATGCACAGTTAGGCATGGATTTGGTTTAGTTCTTCAGTGGGATAGAAGTTCTCTCATCAGCAGCTATAAGTGGCAGCGGAAGGTCATGCATGACTGTTTTTTTAAGTATTGCATAGAATAGCATGTCTTATACTGGCAGACTCTTCTGACCTTATTTGACAGTAAAAGGTACACAACTTTTGCTTTTGAGAATATCTTTAAGTCACTTGCTTTGGGACTTTCTAGTTTTGAAACTGATGATTGTTACATAAACCTGAGGTACTTTTTACATTAACATGTTTGCACATTATGTTAAGAAGTTCTTAAATCTACCTCACTGTGTGTGTGTGTGTGTGTGTGTGTGTGTGTGTGTGTGTGTGTGTGTGTGTGTGTGTGTGTGTGTGTGTGTGTGTCTTTGTGTGCATACACGCCCATGATAGGCCTGTCATGCTGTGTTATTCATTTTCAGTGGCTGAGTTTAATTGTGCTTATTTATATAATGCCTGTGGAGCGGTTCCCACGACAGCTGAACAGCCTTTCATAGAATCAAGGGAGAACTGAAATGTACTTTTTTAGCACGAAGTTTGTTATAAAGATCAAAAAGGTGGGAAACTTACAGAGTACCTTCATGAAGTCACATTGCCATAAAACCAGCAACATCTTTCCATCCAACTGCATGTTCTATGAGTTAGTATTCAATGGAAAGATAAGACTGATGTAACATTGAGTTAGTCAGATTAGGATTGAGTACTGTAGTTACTGACTTCTGTTTTTTAATAGGTTCTACATATTCAGGGACGTCAGAATATTTTCATGCGCAGTAAACCACTTCTCATGATCCTCGTTGGATGAAATGAGAAATAAGCCAATGACGCTTCTTTGCCTTGTAAGTCGCTGAGTTACAGCATTTCTACTGCTTCTAAAGTTCGCCCCCAGACACTCTTAAAACCATGCATATGGAACTGGCAGCAGCTGCAGTTGAAGATAATTTGTGAGAACTGTGAGTGTTCCCATGTTCAATGTTTATTTTTTTTCTCTCTCATTAAATCTGGGTTAGATATCCAGGAGCCTGGGGTTTGTCATGTATTATTTATACAGTAGACATGTCTGTTCGACTTCAGTCAGTCTTTTTGATCTTCTTTCATATGGGATGTTCAATATTTATCAATGTGCAGCCATAATGTTGCTTGGGTTATTTTGCTGAATACATTATTGTAAGGATGATTATCACTGCTGCTTACAGAAAAGGGTGTTGCTGTAAAATTGCACTTGATGTCGTGGAACCACTTGATGAAAATGTGTCAAGTATACAAGTCAATACAAGTCAATATGTATCAATTTATAAGTCCTGCAACACCTTTTTGGGCACTTTGTTGGTTTGTTATGTTTTAAATGTATGGATGATTTTTCTACCTAATATGATTGTGTGAAAGCACAGGAATGAATAGGTCACTAAGGGTAATTTGTATGCATAACCCTTGTTTGACCTCTTTGTCTTAGCATGTAAGTTATAAAAGACTTGTAACTATGTATACGCAACTATGCCCAATGCTCCACCATTACTATCAGTTGTGTAGCTGAGGGTTTTTCTAGAAACGTATTGGTGCTTTCATCCTAGAGCTTTTGGTGCAGACTGGAGTCTGCTTGAACCGTTAGATCAGTTTGTTTTGTTGATGTGAAAGCTATTTTCCGAACTTGGTTGTGCACCAAGAGACTTTAGAGTCCTCCAGGAAATTGGGGTCTGGAGTATAGTTCACCCGTACTCTAGTGCAGTTTGTATTTGGTGTGAATGCGGTCCGCTATAAAATCAGGAAGAAAACACCGTTGATGACCACTGATGGATCCAAATTCTCCTACAAGAAACTAGACTGGACAACTGCGTTGCAACTGGGTGCATGTGTATGCTTTGCAAACAAAGCTGCTAATTCATCTCGTATTGCTGCCTGTCTCCAGAAAAACCTCCTTATCCAAGCATCATTTATGGCAGAGCGAAAATAACCAAATTATCAAAAAGATGAAGAAAAAAAAAAGAGTGTGGTTTCGCCATTTTTTCTTACGTGTTGATGACATAAACGGCCCATGGTTTGCGAACAAATAATGTAATATGAAAAGAGACCAGAAGGGACAGGGGAAGCTAGAAATAATTGCACTCGAGCTTTTACCAGCAATTCAGACCAAATGTGAAAACAGGCTGGATGTATCCATAGATGAACATAACATAATAAAATGCATTGACAGTGACATCAATGTCAAACTGGTTTGTGTCACATGCTGTACATGTCCATCCAGAGACAATTGCACATATTTTGAGCAAGAACAGATCGAAATAGCTTTAAAAGACTCATCTATGGAACTTGTGATATTTTCTCTTGTACAACAGGCAACATTTGTCAACACTAAGTCTGACATGAGTAGCTGAAGCTGTTGTAAGCCATGTTAACAGCTCGTGCTAACTTCCACAAGAGAAATAATTGGCAGACAGGGAGGCCTGTCTCTCTGGAAGCTTTCTGATCTGTTAATATGAACCAAACTGAAATTTTTTTCCCTTTTTTTTTTTGCTGATTAACGTGCCCCTGAGAGAATCCCTGATGCAAGTCTTCTTGTTTTTTTCTAAGAGCATCTATTTCAGTGATAGCTATCAGCATGTGAAGACTTTAACATTAAAACAATTTTTTTTTTGCTCGCAGCACCTTTAAAGCGTTTAAAACGAATGATGCAATCAGCTATCAACATCTTTCAAGACTTAACCTCACTGTCTCTTCTACTACAAACTCGAGACGTGTCAGCTGGAATGACTACACTGTTTCAGAATACAGCATCCACACATATGCCATAATTTGCTACCCCTCTTAGGCTTCATTTTAATGTTGTAATTGTGAACACCATGCAAGTTGTGAAACACTTCAGTTGTGAGCTTGATGAAATGTTTTTTTTGTATTCTTTTTTCATGGAATACTCATCAAAGGCTTAACTTGTTTATTATCAAATATTGTAACTGTCTCTAAATTTAAAAAAAGACTACGAACACAAGCTTCCTGTTATCACTGTAAAATATTATGATTCCAGAAGTTTCTCAAGATCTAATTACTGAGTACCAGAATGCTTCAGATGCAGTTGTTTGGTTTTCAGTGAGGAATGTATTCTGAGATTTTACATAGTACCAAAATAATCCTTTTTTGTTGTTTTTCTTTTTTTTTTTAAACTGAACTCACTTAATTGCTGAAGTGCCTCATAGAGTTTTTCCTTTTTCCTGTTGGTGGGGTGGGATAATAGGCAGCAGCCGTTCCTGCTACCGGCACAGTTAGGCTTCGAGTGTGTGCCGCTCAGTGGAGGGTGGATGGGCAGATGTCTCAGAGGACTGTAGACAGTCGGCGCACCTCAGCCTCTTCTGGGCTCCAGCTCCGGCTCCCGCTGCAGCACCATATGGGCCAGCGCAGACGCCCGTGAGAGAGGCAGAGATGCCCCCCTGCAGGGTGAGATGCGACTCCCGCTGAGCACCCGCAGGCTCATCTGACCCCTCGTTACCACACACACCCCTCCTGCATATTGTGCTGATCACGAGGCAGGTGATAGTTATCTCAGCACCATCCACAGCCCCCACCCACTACCGCCCTCCCCTTCACACACACCCCGCTGTCATGCAAGCTCTCACCGTTAATGACAATCCCCATTTGTTGGCAGGCCATGTGTGTGTGAGTGTGTGTTTCTGGCGGGGGGGGGGGGGGATTGCATGCAAGGATGATTAGTCTGATGTCACCGGCAAATGGAGGACACTTTCTCATTAATCATGCGGGGCACTCAAGAACAACGCAATCTGGTGCTGCTAGTCTTCCTTAATGAGAGCAGGTGAGACACGTAGGCCAGATTAATTTTCAGGAATACAGTAATCATGCAAGTCATGGCCGTCCTTAGCTGGATTAATGTCACATGCATATTACACCTGCCAGCTTCTCTGCACTGATTAAGTGATTTTGAGTGGATTTTGGGTGCATCTTTAACAAAAACAAAACGTAACTCTATTAAGTAATGACTCCCAGTCGAATATCACAGAAAAGACACCCTCCCTCTCCCCTGTGTCATGCAAAAACATGCAATGCAACAACAAGTCTGGCTTAGTTTTTTCACTTTCGTGATGCATAATGTGCAGGCCAACCTCTGAAATTAGAGGGGTTTTTGTCAAAGCACAGTTTACCAATGTGTTTACAACCAACAAATCCTCTAATATCCTCTCCAGATTAATGAAGCACGTTTGCGTCATTTCCACTGATATCTCAATATTTGCTGGAGTAGCCTACAGTGGTAATCCCATTGTCTCATTATCCCAAGTAGGCACGAGAGATTCCCTGTTCTAATCATTGCTATCACTGGGTATTAACCGTAGTTATTATTTCTGAAGAAAACTGGACTCACCAAACCCTAACATTTCCCTCGAAGGCATCCAGGCAGAGTCTCTTGAACCTGCAAAGCTGCAATTTTTCTTCTCCAGAAGCATAGAGTTTCGTTTGAAAGAGAGTAGTGTTTGTCTTAGTCTGCATGTTTTGAGGTGTGTAGCATTTGCGCCTGTCTCCCCACAACAAAATAAGTGCCCCACTGTCGGCAATAGAACGTGTCACTGATAGGCAGGTAAAAAGAGAGAGCAAGAATCTCCCCATCCCACACCCTAACCAGTAGTCCATTTTAAGCACTGAGTTTACAGTTCAGAAAATCTGTTTATTCCGTTCTGTGAGCCATGATTTGTATCCTTATGTTTCACAAAAAGGAGAGACACCTTTCATAGCTAGATATTACAACTTGGACATGTCGCCATAACTGACTATAGTCTACATAGTATCTATCGCCTGGTAGCCTGTACCACCCTCTTGACCCCCAGTCTGACATAATAACCGCATTTCTGTCATGGGAAATATATTATAGCGTCTCTGTTTTTGTCAGCAGAAAAATTTGCCAATACAGAAAGAAATATCTTAATATTGTAGCGTACAAGGCTCCACTCTGTCATTGGTTGTATTTTGAATCTGCAGAGCGAATGGTTAAGTGCCCGAGTTCCCTGATGTGTCCCATAACCTTGTGCGTGTGGGAGTGTGAGTGTGAGTGTGAGTGTGAGTGTGAGTGAATAATGTTTAATTCTAAGTTTTATAAGTGTTTGGATTTAGAATGTACTCGTGCTTCCCCTGCCTTGGTTAATGTTAGAGTGGATTTATGTCAGTGATTATGGGTCCATGTGTTATATGAAATGCCTATTGTTGCGCTCCTGTGTTAGCGTATCTATCCCCCTCTGCTGTGTGTCTGATATGATGTGGTGAACCCTCTAACCATTCTCCTGTCCTATGTCTGTGTCTGCCATCTTAATAAATGGTATGGTGAATGCCAAGCGAAGCCTTAACTCCTTTACTTTTTGCCCTTCTTTGAGTAACGGTAATAATGTCATTAAACCTAAGGTTGATGGTCTACAGTATTTCTGCTCTTACCTATGACCAAGCCACAGGCATACACACCCCATCTCCAGGTCTGCTGTTTTAGTAAAAAATCTCACTAATCTCTCTCTCTGTGTGTCTGTGAGCATTTTGTGTGTGTGTGTGAGAGAGAGAGAGACATATATATATATATATAGAGAGAGAGAGAAAGAGAGAGAGAGAGAGCGCGAGAGAGAGAGAGAGAAAGAAAAAAAGCGCGGGAGAGAGTGTCCGTGTGTGTGTCTATGAGTGCATAGAGAGCGGGAGAGTGCTTGCATGCAAGAAAAGATTTTGTCAGCCTCACTCCGAGAAACTAATAAGTAATATCCTCTTCCTGAAGCTCACTAGGATGAAGCCTGACTGGCTGGATTTACAATCGAACATAATTAAGACCAATGTACAATAGGCAGTGTCTATATTCAGGTCAGTGCAGATGACTTTTTTAAGCTTGTGTCTTGGCAGGCCTTATCAAATAAGTGGTGGAGCCACTAAACCGTGTCACAGCTTAACAATGGTGCCATAAATAATCCCTGTTCTTTCCTGTGTTTGATAATGCAGCATCAATTTATTTTCAGGAGTTGTTCAGTAATGGCCTGATTTGTTGAGAATCAGATGTTACATCTAGGTCCATAAATAATTAAACACATAAACATATGACCAATCATCATATTTAAAAGTGGTTAAAATATGTGATGACAGATAGTCTGAGCTCACTCAGAGCATCCTAGATTTCAGACAGTTCTACTGTCTCTTAGGATTTCACATTGTGCACTGCTGTGCTCACTGTTGCAAGTAATATCACATGAAAGGTAGGGCAGTTATAAAGAATACCGTTACGGTTATTCAATTGAATGAGCAAGCATAATTGTTATTTCAATTAAAAATGGTGCGTTGGAACTATTACATTAAACATTATAACATGACTATACTCACTGGCTAACCAGCTTGCTTGGTGACGTCAGTCAGCTAATGGTAACGCTATTAACTCAAACTCTCACTTGAAACTGATATCTGCTAAAAATTAAGCTAACTCGCATTTAATGGGCAGAAAAGATCGGTATTTCACTGTTATAGTCACTGTTAGTTGATGCTTGACAAATGATAGCAGTAAGAGGGGTGGTGGCGAGTTGTAATGAAGGAGTATTTAACATTTGATGCTATTTTGAGCATTGAGAGCAGCCAGAAAGCTATGTAGCACGCCTTTGCTGTCCTGGCAATTAATAGGGGTAGCTAACCTGACATTTTTAATAGTGTTAAATCTAACTAGTATAAATGTGTGTTTACTTTGTCTTTACACTATGGGTATTAATTACTATATAACAAGACTATTATGACTAATAGACAATTACTCACCTTTTCAATCAAGAGTTATGGCTATGCAATACACTTTAGGCTAATGCAAATAACCATTCAAATGCAACACAGATAAAGTTAACTATTTACTTAGAAATATATATTTACATCTGTACAAAAGTATAAATTAACAAAATAATTGTTCTTGAGAGTTTCAATAACACAGCATATCAAAACATTATAACCTAAAGCCCTATAGCCGACAGTAATATGACTAACTAATACTCTGTATGGGTACCCAATGTGTTACCAGAGTCCCACGGTGCAGGTCTGATTCGAAACTCGGGATCCTAAAAGCCAGAAACAAAAAAGCTACTTCGCGCCAGTGGCGCTGGAGAAAATAAAATAACGCTACCTTGCAACAATGGCTGCCGCCTCCGCGAGCGCGCCGAGTTGGTAGAAAAAAGAGATTAGCAGCTCACCAAAGATGCCTGGCGACCGGAGTTGTACTGTCTGGACTCCTCTGTCCCTTCGTCTCTGTGTGGTTAACTTGGCAGTCCGGACAATGCATGTTCAAGGTTTCTAAAATGGTTACACTTGTGCAAAGTCCTTGACTAATAAGCTAGCTCTAGCCGAGTTAGCCTTCTGTGTGGCTGTGTGGTCCTGCGAGTTCTCCAAAATAACGCCACATAACACGACTACACTACAGTACAATGTTCTAAAAAGAGTCACGAGTTGTTCGTCTAACAAACATTTACAGTTGTACGCTTAACTGAGTGTATTACCCATGTTAAAACTTTAGCTTTGCCATGGAGCAAATCTCAACATGTCTTCTGGCTTTCCTTGCAGCTTCGTTCTCCTCTAGGCTAACGTTTCCCTTACATTCCAATCACTTCCCTTTGACACCTGACCTACAACTCAAATAATAAAAGGTAATGTAACATAATGTAAACTCTTCCATTTGAATTTCTTTTCTTACAGTATTCAAAATAAAATACATTGAAAACATTTCCAGGATCAGGAACTTAGTATAAAATAAAACAAAATACATTTCACATCAGGTAACTAACACAATATGCCCTTAACCATGAAATACCATGACTATTGCAACATATGCAATATAAAATCTTTGAATGGTTTTTAACCTTTTAAATCCTATTTATTCTATTTATTAACTTATTCTATTTATACTATTTATAACTTCCTATTTATGAATCATCGAACTTTAAACATCTAGCCTCATTTTCCATAGGCTACAGCTATACCATCTTTTTTGTGAAAAAAAACAAAAACATATTAAAGGTGCGGTCAGCGTGCAGTGAGCTATTCAAATCCAATACACTTTTTGTCCAATTCAGCAAATATCTCCTCACGGTCCGCTAGCTGTCTGTTCTGTGTGTGTGCTGAAAAGAAATCTGGTGTTAATAAACAGCCCTGGCTCTGTAAATAGGAAACAAAGTTGCTAATATGCAAAAGGGGCCACTCATGCACAAGACAGGGGGAAGGGAAGGCGGAGGGGAAAACATCTAGAGGACTGTGAGGAGTGATTTACTGAATTTGACAAAAAGTTGGACTATATATATAATTGTATTGGAGTAGACAGGGCCGCTGCAGGTCATTTGGATGCCCTGAGCAGATTGGCTTTGTAGTAATGATAATAATATTTTTGACTTCCATTTTGGAAACATTACTGGTGGGCATACTATCTGCATGCCACAAACTGGTACTAAACATGTGTTGATATCTTCACCAACAGAACTCAGACGACTACATTTTGTCCTAATGAATAGTAGGCCTGAGGTATGCATATAAGCAAGCAGTGGTAAGCTTATTCAGCCAGGCTGCACCCAAGCCTGCTAAAAATATCACCATACAGGAAACTGGGAGAGCTTAAGCTGAGGCAGTGGGTGGTTCTGATTAAACACAATCTATGACAAGTATCACACAGCTGAGACTCCTGATGCAATATTATCCTTGTGGAATTTCCTGTTTAGTTTTTCACATTTTCAATTTCTCTCATCCAAAATGACCTGTGTGTTATTAGTAGGGGGGAAAAGTCTGAAGGGTGGGTGGTAGCAGTCTTCTTTTTTTAAATCCAGCCAGCTTTTCCTAGGCATCGTGTATGGTAGGTGTCCTGCAGGGCTCGGAGATTCCTGCCGATGATGAACTCAGCATTCCTGACCACACTGCGTAGGACCTTGCGGTCCTTGGCTTGTCAGCTCCCATACCACACTGTGATGCAACCAGTCAGGATGCTCTCTATTGTGCATCTATAGAAGTTAGTGAGGATAACTGAGTCCATGCCAAACTTCTTCAGTCTCCTCAGGAAGAAGAGGCGTTTCCGGGCCACTTTGACCATCTTATCCGTGTGAGCAGACCAGGGGAGATCACTCAGGGGTTGCGGCTGACACTTGTTGATTTTATTGATGATGGGATTTCTGGCAGTATCAGTAGCTTTTGTCCAGTTTTGTAATGCCATTTGCAACGCCATTACAAAACTGGGAGACAAAAGCAGAGAGAAATGCATACGTTGTAATGATAGACGAGAATAATTAAATAATGGAAATGTTGGGTACATTTTATGTGCATTTGTTGAAGAAACTTACTTTCTGTGTCCTGTATCATGAACTAACTTTTAAACAGGATATCACATCAAGTGAGTTTACAGTAGAAGCTCTACTTTTCAACTATCAATAGGAACTACTAACATATGCATGGGGAACACTGTTCTTGTACAGAGGTAAAAAGAATATTAAATATGCTCTTTCTTTCTGTCTTTGATCAAATTTGCAGTACCACCCTGGTCAGGTAAGTTCTGCATGGCGACGAAGCAAGAAATGGGTGCTTGGAATCAACCACCCGGAAACCAGTCCTGAGGGTTATCTCTGGCAGGTATAATGAAAAACTACTACCATTTCAACTAAACTAACATGTCATGCACATATAAAGAGTTATACAAACTTATGTCAATCATTATGAGGCTTTACAAATACTTTATAACCCTTTATGATTGTGTTTATTATGCTTTATGGAAAATGTATGGAAAATGTTATCATACCATTTGCCTAGGGGTGGGTATGTACCCAGCCTAGTTTTGCAAATTACCCATGAAATTAATAATTGTCATAATGGCAATTGTTTAGTGAAATTTTTATATTGATCATACTTTGTTCCTTTATTGAATATTTTAGAACCTGACATTCACACCCGATGTTCTATTCATCAGACAGCTTTTGTCCATTGTGTGAACTTACTTTCTTTAGCTGGCGAACTGCATGGTACAAAATGCAAGCTCCACTACAATCAGATGAAGGTTACAGTATGTGCCGGAATGTCTCAGTATGCGCAGTGCTCAGTGATACACAATATGCACTCCTCCTGTAATGTAGTCAGCACTATTGTGTACTCAGACAGAGAGGGAATGATAAGCCTAACTTTCTTCTCGACTATCAGCCTTGAGCAGAAAGAAGAATGCGTTCTGCCCCTGTCAACAGCCACTTTAGCGGCCCAATCATTAATGTCTTGTGACTGAGCAAGGCCAAATTGAAATTGCCTAACTAATTGAAGACGGCCTCCTTATACGTGGCACCCTCTTTGCACATTCTGTGATGAATTGGCACTGATGCTGGGGATGTTTCACTAACAGGACATGGATGTGCAGTGAACAATCTGAGGTTGTTAGTAAGATGACTAAAACAGCCACACCACATTTCTATCTGTGCTTAAAATTCAACACCCAGGTCTATGGGCCTATTATAAATAGCAAACGTTGTGAATTATAATACATAAACTCACGGTAGTAAAACACAAGAGGTAGTTTTGCACTTGTGTTTGTAGCTCATCTGGAACAGCGCTAGGTGCATGAGTTGCCTGAGGTTCAGTTCTAGAACACGAAAACATTCTGATGATGCTGGAGGTGAACTGTAGTCAAAAACGAAGGATAACTCCCAATCCTTCGTCCATGTCTAAGGTAGGGAAGCAATTTTCTTCTTCTGTTTTTTTACCTTCTGTATGTTCTGTATGTACAACTCAGTTTTTAGTATGGAGTTTTCCACTTTTTTTCCTGCAAGGCAAAAACCATGCACTGGTGATAGAGCAATAAAAGCTATACTCAAAGCCATGAACATAACTGTTTTGTAGGTGTCTCAGCATTGGTGTTTCAGCCCCTACTCTTTAACTGACACCACCGCTTGTCATCACAACAATTACGTTTTCCTATTTCACATGCACCACTGACATAAATATGCGTCTTTCAGTGGGCCTTTCTATCCCTGTTTGTGCAGAACAATAGCCATTAATGTACTCTGTCGATTCATTTCCTCAAATATCCACACCAATATGCGTCTATGCTTTTATACAATATGATAGAATCAGTGACTTGTTTCTTGTCTTTCCCCAAACCGGCTTTCTATTCCACTGATGTTGTTACCTCTGCCAGGGAGGATATGTTTTCAATTCAGTTTGTTTGTCTTTTTGTTTGTCTGTCAGAGAGATTGCGCAAAAACGAACTGGATGATTTTCATGAAACTTGGTGGAGGGGTGGACCACGGGCCAAGGAAAAACCCATTACATTTCGGATCAGATCCACATCAAGGGGTGGATTCAGGAACTGTTTTTCACTTTCTTTGAAATTGTGAGATATATATTGCCATATTGGCCTTGGCAGAGGTCTGTACTCTCTGAGTGCCCTTCTAGTTATTTTATTGGAATAGAGTCAGACAGGAGGTTATGAGGAATCTAAAATGGAAATGCAGATACCGTACCTTTGTTTGTTGGTTGGTTTGTTTATTTATTTAATTTAATTTCATTTCAAAGAGGCTGTACATATCAAGCCTGCTGATGAAAGTATGTACTCCAGCAGCAGATATGGGCTATTTTTACACATTCACTCAAGTGCACTCAAGTGCAGCCCAGTGTCTTATGTGACAGTTGCGCTTCATCTAGCATGACGGTGATAGTGACTTGACAAAAAGTAGGTCTACATTTTGGTGATGCTTGCTCAGTAAAGGCATCTGAAGTGCTTGACAGGTCTGAGTATGGGAGGTGTTATGACTGTATATGTTTCAAAGCAATGCTACATAACTCACTTTTGTGAAGTGAAATTGTTTCCATACTGGTGAAGGATATTCGTGTTTTTATATACCCTAAGGAGTTGCAAATCATGTAAATTTCTAGCCCATAAGAATGTATCACATTCACGCCACAAATGGTCAGCAAAACCCTCCCTGTCTGACATTCACACCTTTCATATCTAGGTGGACCCCATACTGTTCTCATTCCTTACACGCCCCCACCTTACACCTTGACCCCCCAGACACACCCAATCCCTTCCTGTATGCCCAAACTAGGCATACACTTTCACACCTACCCCTTTCCTACATGCCCAAAGTCGGATTTGTCATCCTGTCATTATGTATGCATACAACTTCCTATAACTGAAATGTAACTTGTATGTACATTGTGTTAGAGAAAGAACATCATAGAGACACCAACCGCTATGTGTGGTGAGAGAACGGAGCAAGGAGCATTGAGGAGACAAAGCAGCCTTTAAAGACTAGGGCAGAAAAGAAACTACACTATGGATCATATCTCCTAATCATCTCCTTCTCTCTCTCCATCGTAGCGTGTTGTGTGTGCTTGAGGTCTGTTATGGAGAATAAACCGTCACTTTACTCATCAGGCCGGCATTCCAACGAGTTCTTTGCTAAATCATGCAACCGCAACAAATGTCAGAGCTAAAATAGAGGTCTGTTATATTATAGTATAACAGTGGCGTTTTCTTGGGAAATCTGTCAACACGCCTCTCTTTCAGTCTGCGTTTCCACGATCTTTCAGTTGGTGTGGATCAAACGATCTTTCACTGGTCAACTCCTGTCCTATTTGCGTCTCTCCTCTCTGACAAGTATTGCTTGTTTAACTATCTGGTTTTACTTTACTTTTCATAAGACTGGACAAGAAAAAGGGCTAAGACAGTCAAAGGCAACGATTCTTTCTTTTTTTTAAACTGTTTTTATTGTCAAGACTATCCAGTTGAATTTTTTCATCACCACCACAGGCTGTGCGTGCATATGTGTACATTTAGTTTATGTGTGTCTGCTCATGTTGTGCTGTTGTGCTTGTAGTGGTGAGAAAACAGATGACTGAGCATGGGCCAATAATTTTTTATGTTTTCACACCAAGGCCAAAACAGTTTTGTTGATTCAGCAACTATTTTAGATTTCCGTTTGAAAGAAAAAGGAACATGATGAAAATGAAAGAGGGTTCAGGAAATTATGAATGTTCCTGTGAGTCAAATGTAGGCTTTTCTCTCAGAGATTATTCACACCATTCTCACCCAAACAAGACGATGTCTTCATATTAAGACACTGATAAAATCGAGCACCACTATTGTTAATCTTACACTGCCAATCATTGTATGGTCAGCTGTCAGAGTCAGGACAAAACCCTGCCCAGTGTGTCATGGCCACAGAAGCCTTGGCTGTCTTGTATTATGCAGTTATGCATCCAACTCTGTAAGCCTAAAACATCACACCATCACACATGGATAATAAAGATGCCAAAAATGTAATGAACACGGAGACATTTCCTGAACTGAACGCTGAACTGAAGCAACCGTATCTTTTGCTATTATTGCATGCCTGTTAATCTTGTTTACCACGCGTACAGCTTAATGTCCTTTTAAATTAATAAAAAAATTATAATAATAATTTTCAGGGCTTTGTGCTAAAAATCTATGCATATCTGTTATCGATTGAGGTTCCTGGGCAGGCACCCGCATACCAAATTGCTATGCCTTTACCATATTCCACCTCATTGGACTGCAGACATGTTTCGCCAGCAGCCAACTGAGATTAAACCAGTGGCTGCGGGCTAAGAACCACATTTCACTTCAACTGAAGCATGGCTGTTCATTAAAGTTACATAAAGCCACACACTCCTCACCCCGAGATAAGAGCAATCGATTGCTACCCCAAAGAGATATTATTAACCAATCACCACCTACATGCGAGGCAAGTTGCTGCTATCTCACTTAATTAATTACACAACGTGTGCATTGCCAGGCACTGGATTAGTGGGCTGTCTACTTCTTTAGAATTGTGCAAGTTAAAGATTGCACTTATATGTGTATAAGTTCCCATCTCATGTGACTTAAGGGTATGTCAAATGATATGCAACGACATTTAATGATATTACAGGCATATATTTTCTTTTGGAGTGTAACGTTTTTGAAGTGAGAACATTTTGTGCACTGACACAGGCTAAAAGCTCAATGTCGAAATGGCATTGCCTATGACTTAAAAAAAAGGCATGATTCTAGCCATGAAGTCACAGCAGGAAACGTTGTGCCAGGGGAATGCTGTGCGTCCAGAACAACGCACACTTGGTTGCTTAGTGATTAATTGTGCAATTAGCACCCTACAGGTCTTCAAAAACAAACCCTGGCCCCAGCCTTTGAGGTAACATGTGTAGTACAAACCAAATGTGACCCTGCTATTAGAGAGCCACTTCTGACTGTCTAATCTCTGTCCCTCCGACTCAAAGCAGTGCGCAAAATGTCAAGTCACAAATTGGCCATTGTAGTCTCTCCCAAATCTAGGCAGTCCAAAGTGTTTAAGTTCAGCCAGCCACGGTAAAGAGGGAGTGCAATTTACTCCAGGGAAATAGAACCAGCGGGTTGGCCGGCATCAGCCATTTTCAGAGAGAAGTGGAAATCTACTAAAACGTGGATTAGGAGAAAACGTTTTCAAATGGGTCAGACTTACACAACATACATAAATACGGGAATAGCAGCTCTCTCTTGCTGCGCTTGTGCGTCAATATTTTCCATGGCAACCATGGACTTGCTTCTGCGACATATTATTTTAAGGTTTCATTTGCATGTTAGTCCATTTTATAATGAGAAAAACAAGTTGTCCACATCCATACCAGCCTCAGTTTGACTATATTTAACACCCTTAAGATAGCTGTCACTCTAGATACCACGCAGAGGCAAAATTGGAGTGACTCATCTCAAAAGGTCTGCCTGGTAAGGTGTGTAGGAAGAGAAAGGCCATTTCCCAAACAGAGATCAGTGCACGTAAAGGCAACAGGAATAATACTCGGGGCACGGAAATTAGTTTTCCTGAAGAGTCAACCATTTCCAACAGTTCTGACTGTCCCTGTCAGGAAGAACTCCACCTGAACTCTAATGCCCCCTTTGAGTAAATGCAATCCTGAAAGGCTTATAAAAGACTGAAGTGCAAAATGACAGAGGTTTGAATTCCCTTCCCTAACCACCTGGTCTCTTGTTGAAAAGTGGCATGGGAACATTGTTACCATTAAATAGTTACCATTTAACCATTTGCCATGACTGAGGGTATAGATCTAATTATACACATCACATCCTCATCTTCACACCTAGCTGTCAGTAGTGGTACTGGAGATTGCACTGCAACAGGTATGGGTGACCAGAAGTTGTCTCCCTGCTTGTTTTCTTTCTTTTTCTTACTGTGACATTGAGTCTCATTTTTTTTTATCTTTGTAGGCTATATTTACTGAGACTTAGTATGTAACTACACTTCTAAGTGCAGTTTAGCACATTAATTATCAGTGTAAAACTGCACTTTGATACTTACGTAACCGCAGTCCTATCCCATGTGTCATGTGTAGTTATTCATTAATTAACTTATTAATGTGCTCTTACTCATCATGACTTAAACAAGACATATGGGTAACACTTTATTGGATAGTCTGCCTACAGAGACTTTATAGATGATTTATTGAAATTCAAGGTCAGTCTTTATAATTGTTCACTGAACATTCCTTTAACCAAACCCAACCCCTAAGCCTAACCTTAACCATACATTGTAGTAAAGAGTTTCAAGCTAAGAAAGGTACTATGATATGACCAAACATGGTAACACGCATGGCCAGGGCCACTGTGTTGGTGAAACATTTTACACTGAAAATGAATATAGCCTCACTGTACAGAACAAAATGAGTAATCACTGGTGTAATGTATGGTTATAGGCCGACTAAGGAGAGCATCATCAGCCGCAGGTACACCTGTCCTCGACTCTCAGTGGCTCGACTCCTCTTCATTTTTCAACTCCTTCAACGTTCTTTGGAGGAAGTAGGCCTGGAGTTTCTTCTTGGGTTTGTGGGTCTTCTTTCATGCCAAAGGGATTTAAAGAAGTCGTTTATGGCTACTGGCTGGTCAGTGGTTTGGACGTATGTTTTGTTTGCTGTTGTTGGCCTGGGCGGTGCCTGGCACCGTTTGGGTGGCGACTGGCCAGCAGCACTGCAGCCCAAACAAATGAACTACTCCTGAACTGGGCGGGGGATCTGTTTCTCACCCGCAACCATTGTCAAGAGCAGATGCCAGGCAAACATTTACTGACTGTCTAATACTGTACATAGTGTACAACATCATTCACCATGAGATGCATATGATCTCCATGGTTCATAGGTTAGGGGATGTGAGCAGATTCTAATGTTCTGTCATTGAGAGCCACATATGTTTTAGGCAAGAATCACTTGGTGCATGGTGAAGCATGTTGAACAGTCAGATAATAGTGTGTAAGTATGAGGGTGGCTGCTACACTCCGGGGTAGTCATTGTGGGTTTGACAGTCGCATCCAAGGAAATTAAGCGCATTCAGTGCACTCTGCATTCAGTGCACTCTGCATTCAGTGTTCTTTTTTTCCAATGATGAACACAAGCAGCTAAATAGGCCAGGATGCTCTGGCTCGCTTCCCAGTGACATTGCTTTAAAGCTTTTCCACCATTTCTACTGATATGGTGAGCATGCGGTCTCGCATCCAGGCAAACACAGGCAACTTCCTCTGTTGATAACTCTGGGTTTGGCCCGGCCAACCTGCAATTCCCGGCGCTCCGGCGATTACTGAGTGGTCAGTCAAGAGCGTTAGCGATCAGGCCCAAGCCGAGCCCTTATCACAGATGGAGGCCAAGCTGCGACACAGCTGCCTCGACGAGATGAATCTCTGAGTTCGCTCCCTGGAGGCAACAGAATCTTATTGGGCCGCTCAGAGGCTCAGCAAATCCGTTTAGAAAATGCTTGTGGTCCGGCCACTCTCATGTTATGTCATCACAGATATACATTTTCTAAATGGGTTCTGCTTCATATTAGTTGCCCTTAGTACATTGTGCTAAAGAAAGTCAGTTCCACTGGTGCCATAGAGAGGGGTTCACAGGTGCAAAGGAAAGGGTGTCCTGTAAAGGGATTTTTCTAGGACAGTCATTGCCTTGCCATGAATTTTGAAGGTGTTGTTGTCGGCCTGGTGCCTTTGGACTTTCTTTGTGTTTGTGGCATGGGAAATGGGTGTAGGCTAGAATTAAATTTGAGGCAATTGGATCAGCCGCTAACCAACTGGCAAACATTCTCTTTCAGTGCCACTGCCTCTTTTTCACCTAAACTAGCTCTACTGATTCATGACTGTTTGACTATTCTGCACTGAGTTGAGGTATAGTAAGGTCAGGATCAGGCCATCATTTCATATGACAGGGAAAAAAAATCTCTTGCACTCACCTGTGACTGACATTGCTAGGTTAATGGTTTTAGTGTATGCTGTAATTTTAATCTATAGTAACACTTCATTTTAAGCCCCGAAAGCATACAAATACCATAAACATGTCATGTCAGGTGCTCTTTATAATCACATTTTCATAATATCTTATTTTCAAAGACATAACTGTGTTATTTTACGTATTGGTAATTTATGTTGGTAACTACAATATATGATGCTATGGCAGTTTATTGACATGTAATGTAAGCTGTTATGGGAACCAAGTACTTACACAGCACTTATATATCATTGGACATTGATGGTCATAGCAGCCAATAAAATGTGTCAATCTTATGAGGGAGCATTCAAGCTAATTGTTGCCAGATATTCTGAGACCCAAAGGTAACCAATGTAAAACGTGAGCACTTGGTTGCGCTAGAGTGCATTTTACAAATCACACACACATTTTTTGGAAATGTTAAATAAATCCTCTTTTGTCATTGTGTCTGAGTAACGCTTTGTTTCCATCCACTGTCATTAACCATACATCGCCATCTAATAATAATGCTATCGTTGATGTAATGTTCTTTCTTCAGTTTTACCATTTTAAGTGTGTGTGTGTGTGTGTGTGTGTGTGTGTGTGTCTGTGTCTGTGTCTGTGTGCATGTGTTGATTTGTTTCCCAAGTAGTCAAATAGAACCAATGTAGCTATCAAAACATTATTAAAAGACAATTTAGGGATTTTGGAATTCTTTAATTATGCTCAATAAGTTGATCTTAAACACACACAATTAGTTTTGTTGGTAAACTATGAATGTACATGTAAACCAAAGTTGTGTTTGGTTACGGCCACGTTACATTAAAACAGAAAACGAACATCTCATCAGCAGACCCATCCTTAGAATAATGAACCCTGAACCATGGACCATGAACCATGACCCATGAACCCTTACCATACATGAGATCGTTGCAAATTCTCTCTTTCCAAAAGACTTTTAACAGAACTGTGAAAGAGAGCAGCACCCCAACCCCGTTTTCTTCCCGCTCACTCAAATATAGAAGCATATGTTTTGGACTGGAAACATCCCGCGCCCTGCAGCCTTTCTAAATGCAGTTTCCCCAGCCAGCTCTGGACTGGACCCAGCACTCCAGACAACCATATAATTTTCAACACTCAGCCATTTCTTCCCTCTCATGAATATAAATTTGGCTCACATTGCCCAGAATGCACAGCACTAAGTCAATGGCTAAATTGGTAATATTAAAATGCATTAAGCAAGGATTTAATCAGTGTTTTGAGTTATGTACGAGATCCTACCCATTGGCTGAGTTATGTGTGAACTGTTTATTTAATTATTTACCGGTTTGTTTGTTTGTTTGTTTATTTATTTATTTGTTTGTTTGTTAAGCATATCCAATATAGTTTTCCATTGATGAGTAGGAATTGAAAAGTAGGACTATTTTAATAATGTATAGACTTAGCTAAGGACATATGAAATAAATATTACATAAAAATACACTTTACAAATGAACAATAACACAATACCATAATAGATTAAATGCATTGAAAGTGAATTCTACTCAGTAGCCTAAGAGTGACAGTTTAACCCAGTGGTCAGACTTTAGGAACGGCTTAATGGCAGTGCAATGTGAAAATTCACACAACACAGACCACGCCGCACCAGGCCAGTGTGATTATGTAAATGTTTGATTGCGGCTGATTATGTAAATGGGTGTAGCACAGCGGAGGGACCTCAGCTCATTTCCTTGAGGGTTGATGGTTAGGTCAGTTTCTCCTCAGCTGGGTTTCTACAAAGACGCCCGTTGTCCACTCACTCACTCACTCCCCTACCACCCCCCCCCCCCCCCCCCCCCCCCCCCCCCCCCCCCCCACTGCTCCTCACAGCCCTCATTTGATGTGTGATGCATGAGTTTATAAATAGCCTGGCTTTCACTTTGGCTTTATGTAATCAGGACTTCTCCCCTTCCGTTAAATCAATGGTGACACAGCACTAAAGGGACCTCCAAGTTGATTGTCAGACATAACAACGGTCATTTATCTTTCTCCACCCATCCTGCTCTCCCTCCAAAAGATGTTGAGGTTTTTTTTTTGCGTGTGTATGTGTGTGTGTGTGTGTGTGTGTGCGTGTGTGTGCGTGTGTGTGTGCGTGTGTGTGTGCGTGTGTATGTGTGGCTCTGTGTGCGGAATTTGAGTTTCAACACATTTACTTGTCAGATTCATTTGACAAGATGGGCTACAGTCAGCCTGAAATAGTGAGGGATGGTGCGTCAAAGTGATCTGCTGTTGCATAATCATTAGCGACCACAGTTTTGATGTCGGGCCTATTTGAATGTTATCAAATGAGGCAGTTAAAATGCATCAAATCACAAAGCCATTGATGTTGTGGGGACGTTTTTATTCCTTTTTGTCCATAGAGAGGACGCAAAAACAAAATAAGCCGTCATTGTCTCACATTAAATTTTTCAATTAAAATGGATCCTACTCATACAGTTTGACGCTGGGCTTCAGGCAGGAAGGGGTGGGGGCTAAGGGGATTTAATTACATTGAGCAAGAGATGCCAAAGCCAACTGCAGCTGAATATTCTGATTCTTCTGATTGATGAAGACAGTCATTATTTTTGCCATTGAAGTCTATATGTTTATTATGATGATTATATCAATTATAGTAATGGGAATCAAAATATCACTGATAATAGCAAGTCTATTTTTGTGTCGTATGTTCTACCTTAGATATGAAAAACAGCCTATGAAACATCCCCCATTGAAGACAGCTGACAGAGCCCTGGCAAACATAAATCAGCATCAAAACATAAATCTTATAAATAAGATTACAGTAATTTGAGAAATTCTATGATATGTTCCATGTCAAACACACATCACAGTAATCGTCTATTTACACATCTGGAGAAAAACCTTAGGCGAAAGCCTTGAGCATACAGCGCAGTTTGTTGCATACTGGCCAAGAACAACGTCTTTGATAGTAAATATTATACACCACCCTAAAACTGTCCACATGCGTATATGTATATATATATGGCTGTCTTGACAGAACTGTGCCTTGGAGTTCCTTTGTTTTGCCCCAGTGACTTTTAGTGACTCGGTGACTTCACAGCTTTGCTGCAAAGCTAAGAGTTTGGTCGGGTACGGCTGAGTGCCCTGAATCACGCATCATGAACCTAATCGCTATCTGCATTCGTCCCTCACACAGACACACACAGACACACACAAACACACGTGTGTATGAGGGACATGGACGGGAAAGGTGCTCAAAGTGACGAGCACCGGTTCCGAGCGTTTCCCCGGGCCCAGACAGATCTGGGTCTGTCGCCAAGGATTTGCCTCAACGCAGCGACGGCAACAGATGTCGGGCCATGGCGAGGGGCTTTGATGGAACTCCACGGCATCTGCACCGTGATCAAAGCCGTGTTTTGTTTCGGCGGTGAGGCCAGGCTGTAAGGAGGATTTTCTTTTCTTTTTCTTTTTTTTCTAGTGTTGCAAGAAGGCCATGACTGGAAACGAGGACACACAGTGTCACAGACGAGAAGAAATAGCCTAACACAGGACACCTGGTGCCCTGCCACGGTTCATCGCAACACAGATAGAGAGATATAAGAGGAACAGAGATTTCAGTTGAACACAGGGCAGGGAGGGGTCGTCATGAAAACTTCCTGTATGAGTTCATTCATTGTCACGACAACAGCTGAACAACTGAAAATGGTCGTTTGCTACTCTGCATACTGTATTTATCTATACATGTTTTTTGTATGTGATGGTTAGAATAGGCTAGTGTAGGTTAGAGACAGATGACAATAGATGTGGAGGATATTTAAGTAATTTAGGGGGTGGCTATTGACTGCTGAATCTTCTGAACTTCATTCGATAGAGGGTTGGATGTTCCCTTGTGATTTTATCTCCCCATGATGTTTAGTTCACTCTTCCGAACATGTCCAGGAAAATGTGATTAGGGCCGATGCCATGAGGAACTGGGCTTATGAAGCACTACTGTTGAGGGGACTAGCACAGGGAATCCTTGTATATATCCTTCGGGAGAGAGGGAATGAGTCAGAGAGAGATGGAGAGAAGAGTTGGAAGTAAAGTCTACAGGTGCTCAGTACTACAAAATAGAAGAAGTCTGTGCTGGTTTGCAGGGGCATCTTAATAGGCATACAGTACGCCCTACATACAAATTAGAAAGCACCAAATAATCTGATGAATAAACTTTCATGTACACACACGGTCATATGTTCTGCAGTTAACCTTTCGAATCATTACGCACTTAAACTCTCTCTCACTCTCTCTCTCTCGCTCTCTATCTCTTGCTCACACACACAAGCACACACACAAACACTTGTGCTCTGTTGGCTCAGAAAATTGTAGCTTATATAAAAAAAACACATACCCAATAACCACCCAAATAAAACTGTGCAAACACTGCCTACCCTGAAGTAAGCTGTGTATTATGCAGTGGCAGTAAATACATTTGTGATAAGACAAGATTTGCTGCCACAGTTATCACCAACCTGGTTGGTGCTTTCTAAAACAGCACAGCACGGTACAAGACAGTGCCATCGCCAACACCAACACCTAGCATTTTGCTATCCTCGCTAAAGACTGTGCTAATATCGCTAAGAGAGATCTCAAGAGAGAGCCTCTACAAATGGCCCATGAGTGTTCATTCATTCATGGCACATGTGTATTTATTAGTTTGGTGGCCAAGCAGCGAAGCTGCGAAGCCACCTAGAGGGTTTCTACGTATTCTTCTTCTTATTATTATTATATATCTTCTTCTGCCATGGGAGTCTATGGCAGACCCTAGAACCGCATGGTCAGAAGTTGTGAAATTTGGCACACTCTTTGGGACCAGTTCCCTCATCAATTTCACCAAGTTTCATGTCTCCCATTCAAACCCTCTAGTGCCACCAATGGTTCAAAGTTTGTGAAGTGTGAAGAACTGCTTATATTTTTAATAACTAACTGAAATCTTTAATTTCCAGCACTGAGAATAGCTCACTAGGATAAGTTGGTGTCCTTGCAACGGCAAAGTCAGAGGTTCGAATCCAGCCGAAGCCAAAGAGCTTGTCATGTCTCTGATTCTCTGTTTAGCGAGACTGTAAGCCACTGCAAAGGAAGCCAGGTACACCGCAGTCGCTAGTTACCTGTAGTCAAGCTGTATATAGTCAATGCAATCCTCACACAAACGATCAAAATGATTTTAGATTTTCTAAACCGTTTGTCCGGTACAGCCAAACAGAAAGTTGTGTCGCATCTCAGCAAATCTTTGATGGATTCACACCAAACTTGCTGCGTGTACTCGGAACCCTATTCTGAGGATGTCGAAAGGTCTTCTGGGTCATCTGACCTGCTTGGCCATCCCATTGTTGCTTGCAGCTATATTTACACATAGATCTGTGTTGTCTGATATCTTCCCATTGGACAAAACGTCTTGGTTACGTACGTAACCTCGGTTCCTTGAGCAGGAACCAGACATAACAGTATGGTACATGACGTCAGTCATGGGGTACAAATCGAAGCATTTATCTATTCACGCCTGAAAGGCCGCGAGATCTGTCAGTGTGCGCTCCTGGGCCCGCCCCTCAGGAGCCCTTATCTTATTACGCGCCCACAGAACTGCCTCGGAAAGAAACTGAGCAAGACAATCAATCCAAGGTAACACTGTACACGCCAACTTTGTTATGTCTGGTTCCTGCTCAAGGAACCCGAGGTTACGTACGTAACCGAGACGTTCCTTGTCGCAGTTCACTGCGACATAACAGTATGGGACCCTATACATTCCCGCATGATAATACAGTGGCAGCCAATCACACACACCAGCTATTGAAGCCCTGGCCCTCATAGAGGTTCATATGGCCGCTGGCGGTGAACATATTAACAGGGCAACCTTTATCATAGGCGGCAAGGATCGCAATCCTGCGCCTGTAGGAAACCACCCTGGAGTGTTTCATGTGCCACAAACATGTAGACACCGATGAACTCACTTATCATATACATTGTTCTCAGGTCAGGGGATTCAGAGATCGCTTGCCTGCAGAACACCATGAATTTAACAGGGCCACCTTTATCATAGGTGACAGGGATCCGTGATCCCGCGCCCGTAGGAAAACCCTGGGATGTTTTATGTGCAACATAACATGTAGACACTAATGAACACACTTATCATATATATCGTTTTCAGGCCAGGGGATTCAGAGATCGCTTGCCCGCAGAACGCTATGAAGAAAACTAGGTTCAGCCACATCTAACATATAGAATCTAATGAAAGTGTGGCGAGAACTCCAGCTTGCAGCTTTGCAAATATCCTCCACTGAGACGCCCTTTAGTAAGGCCCAGGAAGACGAGACCCCCCGCGTAGAGTGCTCTGTCACCAGCGATCGAGAACTGAAGGCACGATGGACTGACTGACAGGGCTTGCATGTCACCAACGCGTTTTGCTGACGTTCACGCCAGCAGCAGCGCGGTCTTTAAAGAGACAAACTTTATGTCCACTGTCTCCAGGGGCTCGAACGGAGGCCCTGTGAGAGCACGTAACACCACTAGCAGATCCCAAGAGGGTATGAGGTGTCTCTCTGGCACCCTGAGCCGTCTCACCCCCGCCATAACCAGAGCGGGCAGCAGGTGTTCTGCCTGTTTGCGAACAGGTCCACCTGCGCCCTGAAAAAGCGCACCTAGATCTGGTCTATCACTTGTGGGTGAAGACACCAGTCTGCTGCTCGAGGACCGGCCCTCGATAACAGGTCCGCACCGTTGTTGAGGTGACCTGGTATATGAACTGCCCTGAGGGAAGGACGTGCCTCGCTGCCCACAGGAGCAGGCGAGCCCATCGTGCCCGACGTGGCGAAAAACCAGGGGGTTCTCCAGATTGCCAGGGCTTTCCTGCATCTGGAGGACACCACTACTCTGTGATGCCTGTCTGTGACTGCGTTGAGCCTCATAGACAGGTACCATATTTGGAATGGCTGCATACGCAGCATCCCCAACGGGAGCGCTATGACGGCTGACGCCATCCTTCCTAACAGGCGTTGGCAGCACAGCACAGCGACGAGACTGACTGTCCCAGTCGGAACTGGCGCACGCATGTTTTGATGGCGTTTATTCGTTCTTGAGACAGCCTGACTTCCATGGAGGAGGAGTCTAGAATCATGCCTAAAAAATGCGTAATTTGCCTCGGGCACAAAACGCTTTTTTCTCTGTTTATCACAAAGCCCAGTCGATACAGGTGCGCCACCACTAAATGGCCGTCCTGCACTGCTGCAGCCCCTGAATGCGAAGCAACTAACCAGTCGCCCAAACAGTTGTATACGCGTAAGCCGTGTACACGTAACGGAGCGATGGCTGCTTCTACGCACTCTGTGAATACCCTCGGCGCTAAAGATAGGCCGAATGGGAGTGCATTGAATTGGTACGCTATTCTTCCGAACGCAAACCTCAGATATCTCCGATGTCTGTGGTGGATTGGAATGTGGAAATATGCGTCTTTCAAGTCTATCGTGATAAACCAATCGTTTGGCCTTATAAACTGCACAAGCCTGCGTGGGGTCAACATTCTGAACCGTCGCGGCATGAGTGCTTTGTTTAACACACGTAGATCTAATATTGGCCGATAATTCCTGTCCTCTTTGGGAACGAGGAAGTAACGGCTGTAGAAGCCTGCAGCTTCCTCCTCTGGAGGAACTCTGCTTATTGCTTCTATTCTGAGCAGGGAGACTATCTCTTCCCGTAGGAAGTGAAACTGTTCTCGCTGCACCACAGATTGTATCACTCCGCTGAATGGCGGAGGGGAACGGGCGAATTGCAGCACGTAACCCCCTGTGATCGTCTTTAGCACCCATGGTGACACTGCGCATGCGCGCCAACTCGCCACACAACCAGGGAAGTTGTGCTTTGAGTTGAATTTGTCGGGGACTAACCCGCTCATGGTCAATGAGTCTAAGCCTAGATCTACACCCACTCCGCCTAGGGAGGAGGACGAGATCTGGGGCTGCCCCCTCATGTTTTTAAAAAAAAAAAATTGGGGGGTGCGATTGCACTGTGTGCATCGCGGGGGGAGTCGCACAAGCATGCCTGGGCACTGCGCCATCTGGGACAGGAGTTAGGACATATGATTGTGGTGCTTGTGAAAACCTGCTTACCGTGCTGGACATGATTTCCACATGTGAGCGACGGGCTGATTTCTGTGGAGGCGGTGTGGGTTCCACCGCTCCCCCCTGTGTGACGAGTGGCTGACTGTCACGATCAGGAAGCCTGAGGTCTCCCTTTGGCTCGCCCATGGCGAGCGGAGTGCTGCCGCGGAGCCTGGGCTGCGCCCTGGGCAGGGCGCGCAGCCGGTTGTTGCTGTGCTGCAGGCTGCGCTGGAGGGCGGAAGGGGTGTCTCTGCCAGCCTCGCCGGTGGACACCTTTGCTGGAGGCGCTGGCGAGCGGAACCCGCTTCTTTTCTGGCCCGGTGCGGGTGTGGTGTGCCCTGAGGAGGACGTCTCACCCGTGCCACTAGAGCGAGGCATCCAAGCCTGGAATGCCTCTCTGCTCTTCTGCTGTTCTTCGAACTTGGCAGCCATTGTGACCACTGCCTCCCCGAAGGCGCCCTGGACAGAGACCGGGGCGTCGAGGAGTGGTGCTTTTTCTCTGTCTGACAGCTTAGCCAGTGATAGCCACAGAGACCTCTGGGTAGCCATCGCGGCACCCATCACCCTCCCCAGTGCCTGTGACGTGCACCGAGTTAGTCTCAACGACAGATCCGTCGCGCGACGGAGTTCTGCCACAGACGGGTGATCTTCCCCCAGCGACAAGGCAAGCTCAGTCAGGATCTTTGCTTGGTAGCGCTGTAGCAATGCAGCCGTATTGGTTGTGCAGGCAGCCTGCCCTGCAGCCAAGTAGGACTTCTCTGCCAGCTGAGCCTGGTGTCTGCCCACCCGCGTGGGCAGGAGAGGCTTCTAGCCGAGACGCATCGGGTGGGAGGCGGGCGAGAGGTAGCCCGCTACTGCATCCTCCACCTGGGGAAAGGAGAGGTAGCCCCTCTCCTTAGCCATGTGGAGCTGCATGTAGGGTGCGAACCCCGGCACCGGCCCATGTCGCCTGCAGTTCCTCGTGTACCTCCTCGAAAAAGGGGATGCAGCTGGGAACTGATGTGGCGGAGCCAACATAAAACTCCCCGTCCAGCAGCGAGGACCACACACTGGGAGGGGGAGGGAGAGGGAGCCCGAGGCAGCTGGCTGCTCTCAGCGCAACCTCGTGGAGTTGCTGGCCCAGGATCCGAGACGAGGTAGGAGGTGTATCCACCCGCATCCTAACGTCTCGGCTCGTCTGCATTACCTCCACGATTGAGCTGTGCTCATCGGAGAAGTCTAGCAGACTATCATCATCCAGGCTGATGTCCAGCTCGAGATCAGGCTGGACACCACTTGGCTGAAGCTCCTCAGCCTCGCTGCCCGCAGACCCAGGGCTGACAGGCGGCGGAGACAGGGGGAGACCCGGGAGCGTAGTTGCAGCTGCAAGGCGACTGCTCACACTCGCCAAGTCCAATGCTGAAGACGCACTCATTCCTACGGGGGCGTTAGCCCCGGATGGAACCAGTGCAGTCTCCTCGGCGTCCTTGCGCTTCCAGAATGCAAGGCGCCTGGTAGCCTTAGCTAGCGGGAGGCTAGCACAGATGGAACAGACAGGGGCCTTGCCCGAAAGCGCGCCATCTGCGTGGTCCCTGCCCGAGGCAGGTCACGCACCGACGGTGGCGGTCGCCCTTGGGACGGACGTGCCCGCAGTCGGGGTAGTGTCTGGCCATCTTTTTTCAATCTGAAAGTAGAGAAGAATGTTAAAACACAAGCACACTATCTGCAACGAACACGTTGTTAGCAAGCTAGCAGGCTAGTCAGAAACTTAGCCAGCCAGGCAGCCAGGATAGCAGCCACTACTTTCAAAATTAAGTTGAGCCAACAAATTTTGTAGCGCCCTGAGCTAGTGAGGGTTAAGGAACCCAGATAACTCACCAACCCGCAGAGAGCGAAAAGCACACAAAACTCTTTTGACTGTGGTAGAGCGTTTGAGATATGCTCGGAGATGTTCACTCCGTCTTGCGAAGTTTCAAAAGAGGCAGTTCTGTGGGCGCGTAATAAGATAAGGGCTCCTGAGGGGCGGGCCCAGGAGCGCGCTGACAGATCTTGCGGCCTTTCAGGCGTGAATAGATAAATGCTTCGATTTGTACCCCATGACTGACGTCATGTACCATACTGTTATGTCGCAGTGAACTGCGACAAGGAACTGTCTTTATTGCCTCAAACTTTGTTTAGTTCAATTCTGATTAGTCCTAATCTCTCCTCAAGTCTGCAAATCTGAAATAGAATCCAACCAGATTGAAGTGAGATATAAATGAAGTGAGATAAAAAAAGAAACTCTCCAATCGAATTGATGTAAGCCTCTTACTGGACGGACCCTGGACTGTATTAACTTTGTGAGAAAAAGATGGCCACAGTGACAGCAGAGAACTAGGTACCAGTGTGCCGTCTGTCTGGATGTGTCCACTGCTTGTTATGTGGAAAGACACAGCCTTCATTCACATTCCCCCTTAGGTCCTGGATGTCATTTAAAGAGGGTTGAGCTAACTGGATGCCTTATTTTGAGAGGGGTTTTAGGGGTTGAAAGAAGAAAGTAATTCTGCCAGAGATGTGGAAATTGTGCAGCTTCCTGGCAGACAAGGTTACATTGCACCTGCCAGTTGTTTGACGTAAGGATTTGGGATTGACATATTTTGGAAATACCTTAAGGTAAGTC
>NC_045172.1:14416827-14511827 GCF_900700415.2 Clupea harengus
TCTCAAGAAACCCACCCTGGACCCGGAGGTTCTAGGCAACTACAGGCCTATCTCAAACCTTGCCTTCCTGTCCAAGGTGTTAGAGAAGGTAGTTGCTTCTCAACTTCAGGACCACCTCAAACACAACAACTTGTTTGAAAAATTTCAATCAGGATTTCGTTCAGCCCACAGCACTGAAACAGCTTTGCTCAGGGTGACGTATGACCTGCTGATGACAGCCGATGCAGGATCACCCTCACTCCTCATCCTCCTGGACCTGACTGCTGCATTTGACACAGTGGACCACACTATCCTCCTAGAGCGCCTCCACACCACCATTGGACTATCAGACTCTGCACTCAAGTGGTTTCAGTCCTACCTTTCTGGCAGAACAGAATATGTCTCACTGGGAAGATGCAAGTCCAGACAGCTCCCTGTCTCTTGTGGTGTTCCGCAAGGGTCGGTCCTCGGCCCCATCCTCTTCATTATTTACATGCTCCCCCTCGGTCGTGTCATCAGCAGACATGGGATGTCTTTCCACTGTTATGCTGACTGTCATCCCCCTCTCCTCCACAGCCACTAATCTCGGAGTTAGATTTGACCCTCACCTGACCTTTAATGACCATATAAAACACCTGTGCAAAACCTCCTTTTATCATCTAAGAAACATCTCCAAACTCCGCCCCACTTTAACCCTATCAGATGCAGAGAAGCTTGTCCACGCCTTTATCTCCTCAAGACTGGACTATTGTAATTCGCTTTTCTATGGGATCACTGGCAAGAACATCCAGAAGCTGCAATACATCCAAAACTTTGCTGCCAGGATCCTGATGAGGGTCCGGAAATATGAGCACATAACACCAATATTACACTCACTACACTGACTCCCTGTCTCTTTCCGGATTGACTACAAAGTCCTTATACTCACCCATACATGCATAAATGGGCATGCACCTCCCTACCAGCTCGCTCCTCCGCGTCCCCAAAACAAAGCTCCGCACCATGGGCGACCGGGCCTTTTGCTCGGCAGCGCCACGCTTATGGAACAGCCTCCCTGACCACCTAAGGGCAACGCAGACACTGGACTCCTTTAAAGCTGGACTAAAAACATTTTTATTCAGGAAGGCATTTCTGGCCTTGTGTTAAATTGAATGTTAAAATGTTAAAAAGTTTCTATTATGCTTATCTTAATTCATTTTTATTTTATTTTATTATTATAGTTAGTTTTTAATATGTTGGCACTCTGAGATTCTTTTGAATGAAGAGTGCATTACAAATAAAATAAATTATTATTATTATTATTTATATTTAGGGCTTTTTAACTGGTTGATTATATTATAATAATAGATGTTAATATTATAATAATAATGGTTATAATTATAATTATAATAATAATAATAATATGATAATGATTATCATGATGATGATGAAAATAATAATGATAATAGCCCTTTTCACATGAGTGGAATGGAATATGTGTCAGCTGAGAGTTGGAATAGGAGACATCAGGCTAGACTCATCTCCAACAATAACAACAACAAAACAAGTTTAAGGGAGAAGAGTTCCCATCACTCCCTGGGGCAAAAAGACTTTGACTTCTCCATTTAATTTCTGCCTACTTCAACTATTTCTACTTTCTCCTCTGTTTCATCATAACTAATGATGTTTTTCTAAACAAAGTTTGGGAGGAGTCCATAGGGATGATTGACAGCTGTCACTCACCCCACTTCTGCTTTCTAAAAGATTCAAACCCTCCTTATCTGTCTACCACATCACTGGTTCTGGCATTGCAAAATATCCCATCTCCTCCCCATTCTCATCCTGTTCACTTCCTTTTGTCTTCAACCATGTTTTGTTCAAGTTTTGAAACAAAGGAAAGGAGCACCATGCAAAATTTGGGCACCCCAAGAGATGTGAGCGCTCAGATAACTTTTAACAAGATCTAAGACCTTAATTAGCTTGTTAGGGCTATGGCTTGTACACAATCAGCATTAGAAAAGGCCAGGTGATGCAAATTCCATGTCCTCAAACCTTGCCCCAGCAATCAGCAGTCATGGACTCCTCTAAGCAGCTGCCAGTGTGTTTTAAGGTCCTCAGTTCGTAATGTAATTAAGAAATGGCATTTAGGTGGAAGACCAAGAAAATGTTCTGAGAGAACTGCTTGTAGGATTGCTAGAAAGGCAACTCAAAACCCCCGTTTGACTGCAAAAGACCAAAAGTGGCGGTGCGCTGTTCTATTGTGCAGCAGCACCTGCACAAATATGACCTTCAGGGAAGAGTCAGCAGAAGAAAACCTTTCCTGCGTCCTCACCACAGACTTCAGCGTCAGAAGTTTGTAAAGGAACATCTACACAAGTCTGACACATTTTGGAAATCAGGAATCAGTCCTGTAGACTGATGAAGTTCAAATAGATTTGTTTTGGCTGTGATGAGCAAAAGTATGTTTGGTGAAAAAAAATTATGAAAAGAACACCTCCCCAAGTGTGAGGCCCAGGGGTGGATCGATCATGCTTTGGGCTTGTGTTGCAGCCTGTGGCATGGGGAACATTTCACTGGTAGAGGGAAGAATGGATTTAATTAAATACCAACAAATTCTGGAGACAAACATCATACGTCTGTAAAAAGCTAAAGATGAAAAGAGGATGGCTTCTACAACAGGACAATGATCTTATGACACCTCACAGTCTACAACGGACTACCTCAAGAAGTGCATGACCTTATATATAGACCCTCAAAGGAGCTAGGCATGTAAGATGGCCCAAGAATCTCACAGAACTAGAAGCCTTTTACTAAGTAGATCGGGTGATACCCCAAACAAGAACTGAAAGACTACAAAAAGCTTTTAGAAGCTGTGATACTTGCCAAGGGGGGTGTTTCTTACCATGCAGGGAGCCCAAACTTTTCCTTCGGGCCCTTCTCCTTTTTTGTTATTTTGAAACTGTAAAAGATGGAAATCAAAAAGTAATCTTGCTTAAAATGGGTCAGTGAAGTGCTTTGATGTGATTTGTCGAAATGTTTACTTCATTTTAAAACCAGACCAATATGGCGGAACTGACAGGCAAGTGTTCCTGTATGTATGATCTGTTTATATTTCTTTGTTTCATAATATGTTTCTGTGTTATGTATTACGAAGACATATATTTTTGTTAGTTTGTCTATAGAAGTTTGTCTTTGTTATATATGTCTCCACATGCATCATTGTTTGTGAGCACACTGCCTGTGTTTTCCATGTATCGACACAGTACCACGTGGACTTCTGAATCGCTTACTTCGAAGACTGCATGCCTGCACTCTCTGTGGCATCTCCAGCATGTATGCTAGTAAATTATGCATCATCTTCCAGCAGTATGTGGTCCTCGGTTGTTACTTGACGTGATAGGCCTGCTAAAATAATCCAAACTAGTATCCTACTATTTCAAGCATGTGCTGCTTGACTTTTTCATTTGCACTCTGTCTTGTGAAATAATGTGACCTTGTTGTTACACACAGGCTGTAATGGAGAGGGATCTTCTTAAATCCCAAAGTTTGCCCTTTATGATTTGAGTGACGTGAAGGGCTGTTCTATTATTATCTATTAGGTGGCAATTGCCACAGGTTGTCCGGTAAGAATAGATGGATGCCAAATTCCCAATGAAGGTTTTTTGATGCGCACACACACACACACAAACACATTCACACACACACTCATGACACGCCACTCATCACGTTCGGAAGCCATGATAACTGTGATGACCATGGTAACCGTGGTTTCTATAATGATATGAGTAACAAAAGAAATACAGATATGAGTAAATATGCACAGTAACAGTAACACAAAGCAGGGATGATAATAAACAACAAGGTTAACTGAAGTCATACGGGACTGACTGATTGATAACAACAAATAATAATAAATATGAATAGTCTGCATTTAGTATGAATATTCTACATAATTAGATTGTCAGGAATGTGGCTCTGTCCCTTTAAGACTGGATGAGTTACCGTGCTGCGGTGTAACAGTCATCCTGAACATTCTGTTACCACCAGAGATTACTGACGGTAACTCATCGACTGACGGTCTCTTCTGATAACGGAAGGAGTAACATAGTGAAGTATGATGCCAGAGTGGATACATGGAATCCTAAATGACGGTTATGAAGCAGACAGATTTGGATAATTACGACACTACCTGTAATAAACAGGTACTATGCAATATTGATACTAAACAAACTTTCCCCTAATTCACAAAAAATGATGACAGAATACTCACTCTCTCATGGACGCACGGCAAGAAAGAACGTACAAATGATTCTGTCTGCAAATTGTCCACCTACTAGAGCTAATGATTCTCCTGCTCCAACTTCTTCTAATCAACACTGATCAGAGGTGGGTCCGGCTTTTGTAGTGGTAACGGGACGAAGCATCGTGCGTGGCCTGCACAAAGGGGTGCCCAGCTGGACACCGCTGGGAACGGCAGCCTCCTGAACACAGACATTATCTAAAGTGTTCCTCCTTTCCATCTAAAGCAGCACTTACACTTTACAAATCATCTAAGCTGTCTAAATTGTTCACCACTCAAGAAGAGTGTTCAAGTAGGGCATATAATGATTACATATATGTAAGGAATTCCCTGTGTAGAGCACTTTCAAGTCAAGTTTGAACTAATCTGGAGTCAAGGCATAAAGACACATTTCCATCGTGCGTGGAAACTCTAATGTGGAAACAAACTCTTGCCTGGATAGCCAGAAAAATGTTGTACATAACACAGATACTGTATAAGAGAAAAATTGTATATAGTACACAACAGTACTTGGAATCTAATTACGTGGATGCTCAACACTTTAGATAGTCACATGTAGAAACCCACAGTAATAGCATAGTAGGACTCATGTCACCTCCCCATACACGACACGTCTCTAGAAAGATCATATAGGCCCCATCACGTCCCTCAAAAGATGTTACTGCATAATCTCTCGGTCATTATATTCCTCAGCTCTCTGAACTAAAAAATCATGAAATTATTGCCCCATTACATGGCTGTTTGGAGGAATTTCCTGTATTGTGTGTGTTAAAAGTTTTGTCACTTTGCCATTTATTTTCCAATGGCATTGCCTGAATTGCTTCTTAAAAATCCAACGTGTTTGTTCACATCCACCATGTCCTTGGGACTAATCAATTCCCCACTTCCGAGGTTGCACTCTGATTGCTTCTCAGTTGACATAGTGTGTGACTGTCACATAATGACGTGGGAATTGGGTGGAGGTTAGAAAACACGTTAATGCCAGAAACGCTGGTTTGTGTGTCTGTGGCAGTATTTAATATTCATGGATCTGACATATTGGTCATTTGCCACGGCTATTAACTCTGAGTATTGCAATTTGGCTCATTGGCTGATGCAGTAGTTTGAGGTCTTTTTTTCTCTCCAGTACATATGTGTGAAGGTTGTTTTTTATTACATCACTCTCTGGCTTAATCAAGAATGTAGTGGATTTAAGTGACTAAATGATCCATCACTCACTTAAGATAGGTTGCATGTTAATAAATCAAATGTTTAAACTCATGCTAATCCTCTTTACAGTAGATTTAAAGGGCAATGCTAGATTATAAACTGACAAATGCTCCCTTAAGTAGGTCTTTTTAAATGCAGTGTCATAGTTTTTTTAATGTCATTAAGCTTTAAGCTTTTATGGCCAAAACCCTCATAATATATAAGTTTAGAGATCAATCACAATGAATTATATTCATTTGTAATATGTTGTTAATATATATACACATGACATACATGTCATGAATGTTTTTGAAAAAAGATTTTGCAATGACTTATTTCTGAGATTGACCCTAGGTCTAATTATCTGTCAAAGCAGTATAGTAATTACTGCAAAGACTGCACTCTTTTCCCAATGGAAATTGTGGCCTGCTAAGACTATCTAGAAAATGCACAAAGACTGAGGGGGAGAAAATAGCACTTCATGGGTGAAAGAGCACTACCATTGTGCTCTGCAAGTCCCTATCTTCTTTTTTCTTGAATTGTATGTTCTTGCATGATAGTCTGTAGCTGTATCCAAGGACAGACATTTTGTGACATATGCTCCCATTCTGTCTACTACTTTATGAGGACTCTTTCGCCCTCTCTTTCTCTCTCTCTCCCTCTCTTTCTCCCTCTCGGTCTCTCTCTCTCTCGCTCTCTCTCTCTCTCTCTCTCTCTCTCTCTCTCTCTCTCTCTCTCTCTCTCATTCTGTTTACTATATTATGAAGCCATGGCTCTCTCAATGGTATGGCTGGGCAATTCATTTTATTTTTGATTATGATTTTGGCTTCCAACGATTATGAAAAAAACACAAACTAATTTAGATTAAATGATGAATGTGTCGCATGCCATTTCGCATTGACGCTCTCATTTTGGTTGTGTGTTATAAATCCAGGGCAGCCCTTTCCTTTGCAGTGGTGAACTTTCACCCCTCCAAGAGGGCCCAAGCTCACTCTCAGCCAGGCTGTAGCATGTTTTGTTTAGCTCAAGCCAAGATGAGAAAGAGGGCCAAGTCATCAAAAAAGGTAAAACCAATTAAAAATAAATGAATAGATAGCTTAGTGCCACATGGTTTATAATTCGTGACAAAACGTACTGTTACACTGGTTAGCTGAATATATCATTACCTCCGCCAAGGAGGTTATTTCACCCATATCCATTTGTTGGTTGGTTTGTTAACAGGGCTGTGCAAAAACTATTGGCCCGATTTTCATGAAACTTGGTGAAAAGGCGTAGCAAAGATCCACTATATTTTGGAGCTCATCTCAATCTGATGACACACAATGCTTGTAGGCCCTACAGGGAAGAGTTGTCCACCCTCTAAGCGTTATCCATTATACCCCTGTGCAAGACATGATTAACAGTTTCTCAGTTACACTAGCATCCCAGTTTGAAGGCTAGCCTAAAAAGTTCATCCCAGACCTAACGTGAGCATCTTATCTGAGTCGTCATCTGTCAGCATGTTTAGTATGAAATGTTGCCAAGTTGAATTGTGTTGCAGTCCTGAAATAAACACTCACACAGCTCGGCTTGGGTTGATGCAAAAACAATGGGCTTTCCAGTATCACGTTCATGTCACCTTCCCACATGAAAGCCAATAACCCAAACCAGCAGATGTTTTTTTAAAGTGGCAGTGCACCATTAATCAATGTAGGTCATTGCACAGTTGATGTCATTGTACAGTTATCTTTCCAACTGAATATGAAAATGAAAATTTACTAAAGATGACTTAAAAAAACTTGGCTGTACGTCGATTTAGTCTATAGTCTGTAGTTTATTTACTATTTCTAATAAATAAAGACAAACTATAGGTCTTATATATGATTGATCTTTGGACCCAGAATGTCATACTTATCAAGCACTGTCTGGCTGCAAGCAAGGATCAGGCATAACTGCTTAGCAACTAGCTTCACACCACAATATACACTTTCATCATCAATTGTAGATATCCAGTCATGGCACTCTCTAAGCCCCTTCCACTTCCCTGCCAACTGGAGAACTCAAAAGAATCATTAATAAAGGAGTATGCCTGTCGTAACAAGTGAAGTTGAACAGAAGCAGAGCTGGGTACACTGTTGACTTTGTGTCCATTAACTCGCTGTCAAGTGACAGCCTTCCATTGTTCTGAATCCTCATAGACGTAGCAAACACTGTCATGAGTCACAACAAAAACTATCCAAACCACTTTCCTCTCTACCCCCAGGTATTCTCTAGTGATCAAGGAGCACTGAAAAAAGGGGGGATTTGTGGGGTTTATATTTTATTTTTGTTGCATTTTTCTTTTTTCTCCCCCTTCTCCTTCCTTAGTCTGTAAGATCTCAGAAGTAATGGATCTTTTTAAAGGTCAATTTTCCCCGTCAGGGAGTCCACTCTCTGAATGAAAAAGACATTAAGTCCTTAGATGCATTGTTTCAGCTGCCCACACATTTCAAGGTCTCCAGGCCTGACTTTTGATGCCAAGGGTGCTCAGGTCGTATGTGTCTCCATTTTCCGCTATCTGTTTTAGACACCATGAGCAGCATGTTGGCCTTGAGGCTTCATACCCGTTCATAGAATTCTGTCCTGTTTTGATTGATGGTGGCGCAGTGCGAAACCTACAGTTCAGTGTTAGTATTTGGCTTAAACATTGTATTCTTCTTTTACATTATAACAAATTAAACACTAGTGCATGGATCGTTTTAGGGTCTCTGCACAAGACAGCTGGCCGTTTTTTCCTAAATAGCACCAGTTATCATGTACTTAATAGCTACTTCATTACTACAGTACACATGTATAACCATATTGTCAAAATATGTAGTTATGGTTGATTTTACGGTGAGGTATATGGTTTGGGATGGTAACATATAACGGTGTCTTATGTGCATAAAGGATGACTCACCGTATTCAACCCTCCATTTATTATGTAATTACATTGTTCCTGTAGCTACTTAAACTAAAGTGGGACCAAATTGCTTGTGATGCCTCAAAGAAAATGACAACCTTTTATAGGGGTTATTCTGCTAGATAAGGCAAACTTTTATGAAGGATTCTTGTACCACACGAGGGACAAACTTTTAGCAAAGAGGAGTCTTGGAACATATGAGGGACAGGCTTTAAGCAAAGAGGAGTCTTGGAACAAATGAGGGACAGGCTTTAAGCAAAGTTCCTTTGCCACAAGCTCATCAGCTACAGCACAGCTAGGCATGGGTAGATGGCTGCATCAGAGGCCATAGAAGAAGTGCCTCGTCCTCTCCTCATCACAATGATGGCTACTAGAAAATATCCCGTAATTTGACCCACATGGCCCTAAGAACATCAAGTCTTTTTTGCCCTTGTCCAGTGTCACATCATATTGCGTCCTATCACTTCACTTCACATCAGAACAGAATGTCAATGTTCTGGAAAGTGAAGGAGGGGCTCCTTGTTTGAGAGGGTCCTTCTGGCATCTTTTCTTATTTTTATTTAAAGGGATAGTTTCATTGTGATAGAGCCTGTTCTGGGAGTCAGCTGGTGCTTCTTTAGGTTTCACCTTCATTTGTGCTGTGTGTCATTAGTAGATCAAGAATAGATTTTTTTTTTCATTTTTTCCACAGAATTCTGCTCGTCACGAGATGGCTGCCTACAAAATGAATAATTTATGTCAACAAGCTTATTACCGGCCTCGTTCAGTTGTCGCCTAACAAGTTTAAAGTGTAATTCATCCAAATCCTTATCCATTTTTCAGTTGTTGGGGATACTAGCTATCTAGCAGAATAGCTTGGATCTTGGATTACTTTGGATTCAAATACATTTGTTGTGCAGAGATGTTTACTTTTCAGACATTTTTTACCGAGATACTTGATGAGTGTTTTTCCCCAGTTGTTTTCTTTCTTTTTTCATTTAATTTCCAAATATGTTCGGGTCAAATACTGCCTCAGCTGTTGCAGCTTTTTTCAGTCCGAACAATTAAGTGGAGAGTGGAGCCCTACAAACAGGAAACTGTGTGGAAAAGGTTCTTAAAGAGTTTATTTGCAGAGATTTATTAACACTGTCCAACACTGAATAGTGTTCCCTTTTTACCAATTACATTCTTCAGTGGTTTTCAAACACACTTGCACTCCACCATTTTAAATACAATATTTTTCTTTTTTTTCTATTGACAGCCATACTATTTTTCCTTTTAGCTTGTGTTAGTCTTTGTGTCATCCGTATGGGCCGAGCAGCCCCCGCAACCAGTCCAGAGGATGCGGAGAAGAGTAGTGCTGTCTTACAGCCACAGGCCAGATGCTTAACCATGCAACACAAAGTCAGATAATGTTGGGCCCATCCTGTTTCACTGTCATTATAGAGGGGGTTTAAAGGCATCTGACAGTTTCTACCTCGCAGATTGTGCCTTTGTCCATTCAAATTAATTCTGCGTAATCCAAGTTCAGAAGTCCTCTGATGTTTATAATGTACATCAATATGTAGCAGCTCCCTGGGCTTTCTATTTCCGTATTGCACAAAAACCTCTTCTTAACCCTGGAAAGACTGATCATTTGAACCCGGTTTCTAGCAAAGAAAAGGCTTCCCGGGAGGAATTTGTTAACCTCTTTCACCTTGTAATCCCCCCTCTCCACCGAACAATCTCACATTGGCAATTTATTAGGGACATCCAAACAGAGCTAAGTCCCATAAGCCTGAATAATGACAGTCCCTATCTGTCAGGTCAGATAACCCACTCTCGGGTCTAGTTTTTTCTCAGTCTGCCCATTCTTACTGGGGCCCCTGTGGGATCTGCTTCTCCCTGCCCTTCGGTTTTGGCAGTCTTTAACCAGGTAAGAGTGCCTTAAAAAGCAATTACGAGTCAGTAGGGTTTTTGTGGAGTGAAATCCTTGATTACAATCAAGCCATGACTAACCCAGTAATCTACATCAGTCAGGTGCCGGCTGATATCACATGACTACCTCTGAAACAAAAACAGGTCTTTATATTTATTGCGGCTGACAACAGATAAAGAGTGTTTGTTGTTCCTTCCAAATATTCTTCATCAAAGCTTATCTGATGATGTGACTACTTGCAAAAGGTGGCAGGTTTAAAACAATAACAATTGCAAAAAGTACTGTGTAACGCCCGCATCATTTTCACCCTTGTCATTGTTCCACCCACAAATTATGTTTCCTTCCTGTGCTGTTTATTCAGTTGTGTGAATATTACTTCATCACATTTAAATGAATGTGATAGAATACATTATTTTCCTTCATGACAATCTATTTTTGATGTCTTTCCAAACTAGCCATGATCAGCTATTTCTCACAAACTGATTTTTATCTATCTTTTATCTGCAGTGGTCCAGTTTTAAGGGGGGAGTGTGGGACGACTGGGATTCCTTGGGTGATACACAGTGATGCTCTTGGCACCGAAGAGATTGCAATTCTTCCGAGTAGTCTGGAATTGTGCAGTTCACTGAACCAATCCATCAATATTGCCCTCCTGCTTTGAACCTGAAATTGTATCCTACAGTTAAGGCAATCTGTTGGACTTTTGCTCCTCGAGGTTTCCAGTTAACGACTCATCACGTGGACATGGAAATGTGAGAGAAAATTACCAGGCAATCTGGGGCAATGAAACACAAGGACCCAACTTTCCAGTTAGAGTAAACAACTACATCACGAGCCTGCATTTTAATGTCTTGGTTTACAGTCATAGCCCTCATTGTGTTCTGCAGAAAAAGCAAAAAAAAAAAAAGCTAATTAAGTTTCCATCTGACTGCAACAAATATTACTCAGTGTAGCAAGCTAATGGAGCCCACAAACAGTATCTTCTATTTGAGATTCAACTCCCTCTGCAAAATAACTAGGGGACGACTTCAGTCATCTGTGCCACAGCGTATTCCCTCTGAGATATAGATTAGTTTATGTTTTGCAGCAATTTTTCACCTGAAAAAGTGTAGTCAAATTATATTTTAAATGAGAACTTTCAGGGGAGCACATTAACTTCAACCTTGCTGTAATTATTTCCATTCTCACTCAGCCAGCTGCTGTTCAGGGTGAATTAAAACATAAAGGCCTGGATGCATTTGGATTTGCATGTTTAGTGAGAGGTAAATGTGGCCTTTATTTATTTGCATTTGTTTAAACATGAACTTTTTACCCTGATGAACTGGATTAATGTGATGGTAGAAAAGAAAGGGCATGGCATAGTGAGGGAGGCGGTGGAGAAGTAAGGATGGAGGGCATTATGAGAGAGGGAAGAAAACTGATGTTTACATGACAGCCTTTATGACCATCATCATCATCATCATACAAACATCTGCTATGGGTTTTCATTTTATTAAGAAAACATACATTTGCATTCTTTGCGCGAGACAAACAAGAAGCTCCAGTAATTTCACTGGCTCTCCCTGGAGTAAGCACTTTGATATCAAATGCAGATTCATATAAACATTTTGATCTCTCACATCATACAATTAATTCCCTCACAAACATAATTAGAGATTTTTTAAGTTTTTAAGTTTTTCCCAGAGTGTGGGAACACTTTATAATAGCAGGCCACAATAAATAGCAAAGTAAGCATTACCTAATAGCTTGTCGATAATTGTTACTAGAAATAGTTTATAATGTATGTATGTAAGTGGCCACATGAATATGTACTTAGTCATACCTATTATGAAGTGGCAATAATTACTTAATCATCTAATCGGAAGTAAATAAAATCATGTTAAGGTCAGCTGCAATTTTATAAGAAGGGGCAAATGAAAAAAGGTTTAATTTATGGCTGAATTCTTAACAATCGTCAATAAATGATTTGGTAGTGGCTACTTTGCTCTTTGCTGTGGCCTATTATTAAAAAGTGTTCCCCAGAGGACTATCGTCAGGTGGCTATGGCAGAGAATTGATTCCTAACTGACTGTTTACAGTTGCTAACTATCAATAGGGTTGTTCAGTTCTGCAGTGGTATAGCAGTAAAGGGTGATTTGTGTTCAGGCATTTTTATCTGGGCTTCTCTCAATTACAGAACTCAACAGAGACAGCAACACTAATCATAGTTTAATTCAATTCCCCTTCAGTTCCTATAGAGCAGTGTCAGCTTTGCTGTTTTGCTAAATGCTCACTTCAGAGACAAACAGCATCTTGAGTCTCCTCATCAGGCAAAGAGCTTCATAGCAAACACATGCATCCTCCAGAAAAGGCGTCGGACTCAGACGAGACAATCAAGAGGGTGATAAACATTGCTCTTGCGGTCCAATGGTCGATGCGTGTAGCCTCTCCGGCTCTGCCAAGAGAGTAATCAGGAGCTCCCACTGGTCTGTGTGCAGTACGGCAAATACTAATATGAAAACTAAAACTCCTCAATTCACTGGAACACCAAGGACAGACCACTAATGTTAATAAACATTGCTCTCGCTTGATTTGTGTTGAGGGGGGGAAAGACAATGAGCAGTGGTACATTTTATGCAGAGCAGTTTTCTCAAAACATGCTCTCCGGTGACATTTCTCTCTAATTATCACATTTAGTCAAGGCTGCATCCTTAATTCTCTCATTAATGAGATTATGCGTCGGTCCCATTTGAGGGACAGTAAACTGCCTTTTTCTTTTTCTTTTTTTTGAGTCAGCGTGTGAATTTCTGAGCATGGGAAAGTGAAGCAGCTTCTACCCTCCTACCTTATACTGAGTTGCTCAGCTGTAACATTAACTTTCCCTTTCCCCAACTATTCCCCTCCAGTATTTCTTTAAAGCCGATCGCACACCCATACTGAAGGAGGGGAGGAGACGGCCTAAGTGACAGGTCCATTCTCACTGCTTCTCAAAGACTTTCACTCTTCAACTGTATCACCATCACAAGATAGCTGGGGAGGAGAGGAGAGCAGAGAAAGAGGTTAAGAAATCGACTGATGGGTTGAGAGAGAGGGAGAGAGAGAGAGAGAGAGAGAGAGAGAGGGAGAGAATGAAATAAGGTGAAGTAGCTCTGGCGCCAGATTCCCACCTAAAAGTCCTCGTGACATTTTCGACAACTGATACGAGCGAGGCCGTATGTTGAAGTCTCGCAGTTTGGATGTGGATAAGGATGTGGATGGACTGAGCACAGAGGAGAGAGAAAAGTATGATGATAAGACCTACACCTCCCGCACTTGACATCAAAGTCGGGCAACTGGGGCTCGAAATATACCACGGAGTAGGTCCATGGATGGCAGGTGAGTGAGACCAGAGGCGTTTCATATCTCCACAGTGCCACTCAGAACTGATGCATCTGTGGAGATATGTGCAGGTAGGTATGACAGGAAACGTGTGCCATCCATCACTAGTCATGAAGATAAATGCCCCATTATGGGAAAATCAATCCATCCTCTGTGGAAAGCAGATGGATATAATGGAAAGATACAGCCACCTGTGCACTTGTGTTCAATACATTACATATGTTCATGTGGTAAATACTAATTTAAATGCTTATTAGAGTTCAATATGTCTATGATATTGAAACCCTCCATTGTAACACTGGCCATAGCTCCCTTCACTAAGTTCCATAGATACATTCATTGATTGAGACAAAATGTCCACTTAAGCAGTAACTGGCATGGGCTGAGATAGTATAAACAATCCAAGATTGTTGATGAATAATGGACTGAGATACCTACATACATACATACATACATACATACATACATACATACATACATACATACATACATACATACATACATACATACATACATACATACATACATACATACATACATACATACATACATACATACATTCAATTAAATTCAATTAAATTCAATTGTATTTATATAGCGCCAGAACAATACAATTGTCTCAAGGCGCTATACAGAGCTCAGAGCCTGGACCCCCTTAGTGCAAGCACAATGGCAGCAGACATGCATACATACATACATACATACATACATACAGACGTGGACAAAATTGTTGGTACCCTGCCGTTAAAGAAAGAAAAACCCACAATGGTCACTGAAATAACTTAAAACTGACAAGCTCCAGTTTTGTCTCATCTGTCCAAAGGACATTCTCCCAGAAGCCCTGTGGCTTGTCAATATGCATTTTGGCAAATTCCAGTCTCGCTTTTATATGATTTGCTTTCAACCAACAATGGTTTCCTCCTCGATCAACTTTGGCTCAAACAGCGACGTATGGTGCGATCTGACACTGATGTACCTTGACCTTGGAGTTCACCTCTAATCTCGTTGGAAGTTGTTCTTGGCTCTTTGGTTACCATTCGTATTATCCGTCTCTTCAATTTGTCATCAATTTTTCTCTTGCGGCCACATCCAGGGAGGTTGCCTACAGTCCCCTGGACCTTAAACTTCTGAATAATATGTGCAACTGTAGTCACAGGAATATCAAGCTGCTTGGAGATGGTCTTATAGCCTTTACCTTTAACATGCTTGTCTATAATTTTCTTTCTAATCTCCTGAAACAACTCTGTCCTTAGCTTTCTGTGGTCCATGTTCAGTGTGGTACACATCCTGATACCAAACACCACAGTGACTACTTTTCACCCTTTAAAAAGGCAGACTGACTGATTACAAGTTTGAAGACACCTGTAATGCTAATTAAAGGACACACCTTAGTTTATCATGTCCCTATGGTCAAATTATTTTCAATCTTTTCTAGGGTACCATCATTTTTGTCCAGGCCAGTTTGATTTGTTTATTTTTTTTTAATTATTCTGTTGAACCACAATTCAAAAGCAATTTCTGATTTTCATTAGTTAATTATCAGTACATTTGTATTTATTATTACTTTTGTCAGTTTCAAGTTATTTCAGTGACCATTGTGGCTTTTTCTTCCCTTAGCGGAAGGGTACCAACAATTTTGTCCACGTCTGTACATACATACATACATACTGTACATACATACAGTACATACACACCATACCAAACCAATTTTAATCACTAAATACATTAGATGTGACATTATGGTTATGCCATGTCAACAGGCATTTTAATGTTTATCAATCAGGTCATGCCAGTAACGCTCATGGCCTCTGATGTATTACATGCCTGCTCCCTGAAAATCAAACCCATTATCTCCAAGCTGTCAGTGCCTAGCTCTGCCAGTTAAGCTACAGAAACACACTGATTCACACAGGTATTACATCCTATAGAGAAATATAACTTGTAAAACTCTGCATTTTTTCCAGAGAGGATAAGAACTCCAGGTACTGCACACGAAATGCAATATCAGCAAGAGAGACATAAGAACTGTGGCTGCGATACAAGTTTCTATAAGAAATTCTAAGAATTTTCTCTGTAGAGGCAACTGCTTTACTAGTGAGAATGATGAGAGCCTTTGATAGTGCAGCAGCAGAGAGGACTGACCTGGGAATCATTTTAATTAAAGTTTAGAGGGGGAGTCGAGGGCAGAGATTAGCTCCCTGCGACTGCGGTGATGTCTGAGGCTTCCTTCAGGAAATTAGTAAAAACTCCGGCTTTAAGACCGTAATTGGACGCAGGGCTCTCACCCTCCTAATAAACCCCATAGAATAACTGCAATCACAGGCCAGGATTGAGATGAAGGCTGGGAAAGGAGAAGACAGAGGGGGCTCATAGTGTATAGTAGTGTTGGTTCACATGTCACAAGGTCAGAGGGGGAATCGACACGCTGTTGTAATCCTGGAGATAAAGAGGGACCGATTTGGCTCAAACGAGTTAAGGATGGAGCAGCAGGAGATGCTGCATAGTATATATTCCATAGGCACTTTTCAACTTTCAGCTCTTTCAACTTAGACATAGTAACTTTAGCATGTCATAGAAGTTCTGGATGTTTTTTAATGAACTTTTTTGGGAGTGAATTTTCAGTGAATTCCGCACCATTATCTCCCACCCCTCAACACACTTTATCCAGTGTTCTTAGAGACAATTAGAGAGACACTGCCTAATATATACTCAGTGGTAACATACAGGCAGTGGGTCGTAAAATGCTATAATTACCCTTCAAAAAAGACAGTGGAGCTCATTTAACTGACATTAATTAGTCAAACAGTAGAAAACTTGAGCCAAGAATCCCCCAGCCATAAAAAGGAACACAACACACCGATTGATAATTGCTGTGTGCTTTCATTCGACAGTGGTGTGTCTAGTGTGAGGTGGTGCAGCCCTGTGGAGTACTTTTTTCAGCTCGCTACAGACACTGTTTGCGCTTTGTTGTGACAGGGCGGATTTGGTTCAGCGATCACTGGTTGGTGCTCATCGGTGCAGCCGCTTGGCGTACCCACTCAGACCGGGGGTCTGTGGCCACGAGGCAGGCCGCGTCTGCTGGACAATCTGGAGAGGAGAATAGAGAACAACAGTGAGAGAGAGAAAAAAAATACACAATGGTAACACAGAAAAAGACAATGGAGAGAGAGGGGGTGGGGTGGGATGGGGGAGAGAGGGATGATAGATATTCACTCAAAAATGACACTGCAATTGTACATTGTGTGATAAGAAGTCAAACATCCATCATTTGCACAAAATAACAATGCCACCACGAATTACAGCACCCCTCAGCCTAAGCCACAGGAGGTTGTCAGTGTCTGGGCTTCAACTGCACGCTGAGGCTAACAATTATAGCAGATAACTCGGATAACACAAAGTGCTTCACATATATCATCAAGGTCTAATCTCACGCCACCATTGTGTAGCATCATCCTGGACGATGTGGTATCAGCCACTGTGTACTAGTAAGGTTGTGTTAGATCAGGGATGATATTCAAGTTTCGTTGGAAAGTCTAATTTTACGAGTCTTTTGTCTCAGAACCCATTGTACCCATTCTGTCATTTTTTGACATCAAAGAAGCTGTTTTGCTGACTGAGGCAAACCTGTACCCTCTGCATGATCCTTTGTGTGGCTTCATTGACTTTCTTGGCAAGCGAGAGACAGGTTTTTTTTTCTGAACCTCGGAAAAGGCATCTGTCTTCACAATTAAGCAAGATGGAACTCTACCCCTAAGGTATGGTGCTTAGCATGTATGAAATGGGATGACAGACATATTTCACAAACTCTCACAAATCACCCCACTTTTGTATAGGGTAGTATGACCATTCCTCTAACGGATTGATACCATTAGTGTTCCTCAAGTAGTTCTTTATATGCATATCATTATGTTCATCATCAGTGACTTCTTAGTTCCATCATAGTGAAATTAGCTGAAATACCACGAAATACCATCTTTAAGCCAAAAGCAGCCAAAATTGGGATATTTTCAGCTTGCACTGTAAAGTTAAGGAATCAGGAAGTATTAAAAGGGCACTAATCTGATGTTGTTTTTAAGCCATGGTGGAAATATATTTCATACATTTGATCAAAGTGGCTTATACTTGCTTTTGCACAAGATTGTCAAACATCTGTCAAAATGATACTGATCAAATACCTGCAATTCCACAGCATACCCCAAAGGCTATATTAAGGATATAATCTGCATTAGCAGGACATGACAAAAACTGGTACTGGAAATCACTATGATTTCTTTTTTTATATACTTTTTATCTGATGATTATCTAAACGAATGCCTCCTACTTCATCAGAGATCATGCAGCAGATGAAATAATGTATGTTTTTTGCAGGAAGGAAAGGAATTGGTTTGACTATTATGATAATCCATAATAAGGATGGTAGAGCATTAAAAGCTCTATGAAAATCAATTATTAGATATATGCTAATGAGGTCTCCATCTGTCAGTAATTCCGGTGTGATATTGTGTTGATATTCACTTTACCACTACTTTCCCTTTCAACCATCTAAGCTAAACTGTTTCATTAACAAATGTGTTGATTTTATACATCAAAAGGATGTGTCTTCCAATAACTATAAGAGTATTCCTGTAAGCAATGTTCAGGCATTGCATTTTGAAATATTACACTTGGCTATCTGGCTACACTTGGGTGATCTGGTGCTTTTTAATGTGATTCCTCAATCACAATGCTGTGTGATTAAGCAATCACACTATTGCTCTTCTTAACTTTTATTTTCTTGTCTTTATTCCACCTTTTTTTATGGTGCCGCTTCTGCCCCAAACACTTTTGAGATATCGCCAAAGCTACAACTCTGACATCCATCCTGACCCCTTGTAGTGCTCTTGTAAACATGGTTGCAATGCCCCCTGTTGTTCCTTTGTCATTTTCATTTTTCATCCATCTTTTTTACCATTGAAATTCATGGTGCAATGTTCGCCCATTGTGACATTACTCACTCTACCAACTAGCCTGGATGCCAGACGAACTTAGCCACGCCCACACAAATTTTGGTCGGGAAGTTCGGTCTGGTGTCGCTCCGTTGGGGAGATAGATAGACCAATCAAATTGTCAGAGCGGGCTTTATACGATGATGGACAGATGATCAACCCTAACGTAATCAACCAAGTCACCAAAGAGCTTTTGGGGTGAATTCGTTTTCAACAAACATGGCTGCCGTTGGAGAGCTGAAATGTGGAAATTCGAGTCTGTTTTAGAAGACATTGACCGCACATTCATTTTGAAAGAGGAACAGATAAACGCGATCAAGGCATTTGTCGATCGAAAAGATGTTTTTGCCGTCCTTCCTACGGGATCCGGTAAAAGTTTAATGTATCAGCTGGCCCCATGGTCTACGTTATGGTCATACTACGTTGCTCTGATTGGTTCTAGATATATCCAATTGAGCGAAGAGGCATTTTTTTTCCTGGTTCAGTTGAAACACGCCCCATAATCACAGCCCAACGGAGCGGTATCAGACTCATATTCTGACTAGAATTATGAGTATGACATCGTCAGGCTATCTACCAACTGTACGCTAGGTAGAATCAACAAATAGTAGCTGGCACCATAATCTTTCATTTCAACCACGGCCTTTACGTTTACATAGCTGGCTGGTTATCAGAGATTTTCCTCAGCCTTAAATCAAAGATATTAGACTGGGACTGTGTGACTGTGCGCTCTTGTACAATCAATGTATACCTGTTATGCCCTCACGACATATGGATTTAGTCTATATTTCAACTGATGTTCATTTAAAATGACAAGGTAAGTTACATTCTACTGTAAACTAGCCACTCAACTAGCTCTAGCCAACAGCTAACAGGGTAACATAATATTAGCCACTAGGAACATTGGCCATTGATGTTAACCTTTCGAGCTTACATTGCACCTAACATTTTATCTACATTTTTTTTTTTTATAAATGAAGGAACCAACAAGGCTGTGAATTATTTATAGCCTACATTCCAGCTGATGTTATGATTTTGTAAATTTAAAGTCACAAGGTTAATGTCTACAATAACAATCCACTCGTTAACTAGCTAGCATAGCTGATAGGCCTAAGCAATGTCCTCCAACAGCTAACATTAGCTAACTTAGTCAGTATCAACCAATGACAGGGCACTAACATTAGTTTGTGTCCACATATCTCTTCGTGCATTGCCTTTTACACACTTCAGCACAGTTAAGTCAGTTATGAACTTAAACATGTCTGTCACTATCGTTTTCATTGGTAATCAACAGAAAGCCCATAAATGGTCACATAGCAAGGGACAGAGCTGCCAAGCTATTTACAGCACTGCATTGCATTATAGCCAGGATCAATCTGCTGAACTTTACATGTAGGCTAGCCTACATACAATCAAACAATTTGCATTTGGGAAATCAAACGCCTTGGGCTGTAGCCAACCTTGATAAATGCAGTCAGAAGGTGGCTGACACAAACAAACACAACAATCTTGCAAGGAGGCCTAGCCTATATATCCAGTGACACAGAGTGTAGCCTACTGATACAAACAAGGTGCTTAAAGCAGAAAGGAATGCTGCGTATCCCAAGCACAATGCAAGCTGAAATTCCCAATAACACATCGATAATCAATATCAACTAAGCAACAGGCCAGGCAGCCCTATACAACAACTTCTGGGAAAAGATGCCAGTCTGAAGTGAAGTTACTGATAGTCTCATTCACTAAATGTTTTAATATCAGCTGCGATATCAGTGCTTCCTCATTTTTCCGCCTTTCTAGTCCACATCAGTACACAGTGACAAGCTAAACTAGCCAAGTAACCAGCAGGTACTTTACACTAACTGTAGGCCTACTGTTACATTTAGCATCAATTGGCTTAGACTGTTTATTTACACATTTTTAACATAGCCTAGCAGTTATGCTAAGAGGACAGGCACCAGGTAGCCTTAACATTTAACATCCCATTATCTCTAGTTAACATGGGCATGTATGGGGAGATTGAATTTGCCAAGCTGTGCTTAAGACTACATTCTCTCCTTTTAATTATCATGGACATGAGCATTTAAGTATCATGGACATTTATTTTAACAAACCACACAATAAAAAAAAAACATTTTCCCAATTTGTTGAATCAGTGTCACATCTGCTGTCAAATAAGGTAAAAGTATGATTATTGTGTTCACATACCGCTGCTTATCCCCAGTTAAAATGAACCCAAGTAGATCTGTCACAGAAGATTGTTAGAAAGACTGATTGTGTAAACAGTCATCTTGCTTTTGACACCTACCTCTTGGGGGGAAATTAATGTCAATCAAATACAAAACAACCAAGTATACTCAAAAGCTACACCATAAACCATCAGACTCAAAGATCTTAAAGACATGGGTTTCTTACTGATGCTCAGTGGATTATTGGATATATTTGCTACATCCAATAAAATGTTCTGAATGTTCAACAGTGCGACTGTGTGTCCATTCCTTCATGCTCATTGGACCGGAAGACTCGGTGATATTGACTTGGAGGATTTAAAAATAATCAACATTGTTGATAAGTAACATTGTTACAATAAGTAACATTGACATTCTTCACACTTTAAGTTAATTTTGTAACACTTTAGTCTTTTAACACTTTAGACCTTGAACTTGGATGGATGATACATTTTTTGCCTTGATCTGGATATGTTTTGTAGCTTATTACACACAACAAACGAGGACTGTCAACTCATTTTGAATATGGTTTTATTAATCATAAAAGCCTACTTTGTGCTGTCTGCTCATGTGTTCCAGATTATATAATTATAATAATCAGCGTTAGGGCTGTATAATTTGTTCTTTGCTGTCCAAGGGTTAGTAATCCTCTGCTGCAGTTGAACAATCACACTTCACATTTTCTTGCAGAAATGCATCTTTAGTTTACCGTTGAAATGGTTGTCATGGGAATAAATCAACAGTTCATCTTTTTGTTTTATGTTTCTGCTGTTATTCACTGTCCACCAAGGTCAGTTATAGAACATGGATTTAGAATAATCTGGTTATTAGCATGAATTAATGAATGGTTTTACTTGTTGGCCCAATGATACTCATGAGTCTTGATACACCACCGCATTCCATGGAAGAACAAGAATGTTCACAAGAACCACTTCCTTACCCGCACCCTCCTTCTGTCCACTTCTGATTCGCTAATGAGGTGACAGATGTTTATGCCTCTCATTTCCCCACACAGTCCTTCACTACGGGGCCCAGCACATCTGCAGTGTGTTCAGTGCAGGGAGACACACTGTAATTACTGTTCAAAACTGCTGCTACTGGGCTGTGTTTTGGAACAATGGGCAACAATGACTTCTTCTTTTTTGTACTGGGCTGTGTGATGGGTATCGAGTTTACAAAATTTTTATAAACAGAAATTGATATGAAAAGATTAATGATTAATGGTATGTTGTCAATTCTCTTTTGGGTTTGAAGTGTCATTCATCTTATACCTTATATCCTCATCATCTTGAGACATTCTTGAGAAAAAAAACAACAACAATAACCCCCCCCCCCCCCCCCCCCACTTAACCTTCCTAATCAATCTTTTCCCTCTTAGCTAATGCACTGTGGAGAATGATATGAGCACTGGCAGCAGAAAATACATGCAAGTGGGCTTAAACAGAAGTAATAGTGCACATTTCTGTAAGCCACTGCTGGTCTGCCTACTCCGATCTAACCTTTATCTATGTCCTGCTGACATGCCACAGTGGCATATTGGCACATTCACAGATGAACCACCAGTTTCCTCTTCCCCACGTCCCATCGTGACAGGCAGCGCTTTCATTGGCATCAAAGGCGGGGACATTACCATGATCGAAGCAAGGCAGGCAGAGCAGGCTCAGGACTGTCGGGGGCACTAAATAATGAAGAGACGGAGGAATAATTTGAGGGTTTCCATGGAGACTTGCCAGGTTAATTGTTGCTCAGACGAGAATATTCGTGTGCATGGAACCTTTGATACGTTTTTTTAATTGAATTATTTGTTTGTTTATTTAAATTTTTTGACAAAAGAGAGTGATAACAAGACAAATCAGGAAGACAGGAGGCGGAAACTGGAGGTGGTGTTCGAGGCCTCTACGGCAGAGATATAAAAAACGTCAACCTGTCCCAACCCAGCAACCTTTGTTTTCCTGTTTATAAGTGTGTGTGCCATTCAGGCTCTCTGGGAGCCATTGCAGAGGATTATATTGCCTGGGCTTCAGTGATTAAAATGTGCTCTTTCTCTGCTCCTCTTTGGCACTGTGAAAGTGATGGAAAGGATTGGTCGGGGACAGTAAATGGCAATCGCCAAAATCCCTCATAAACACAGGCCAGTTATGGAAGTGGTTTTAAATAAATCAGTGGGATATATTCTGTGTGTGAGGTTAATTGTATTTGTTTAGATATTTGCTTATTTGTCTGGGGTTCTTTAAGCATCAGGTGTAAATCAAGTGTTTGTGATGTGCAAACGTAATCGTGGGCTTAGCTTTCGCAGATTGCTCCAGAGACAGAGGAGTCAGACCAAAGCCTGTTAGCATTGCCACCTCAACAGTCGAAATGAATATGGATGGTCACATTCACTTTCACAAAAGCCATGTTGTTATTTTTTATATTTATTTGGCAAATCCTGGCTAATGGTATATAATAACACTGTCACATCACAGTGCATTTGTTGTTAATACCTTGTTTACTGTGCATTCAAGTGTCTCAACAGAAACTTGAATCTAATTTTGAATAGCTTTACTGGCAAATCACAATCAGTATCCCGCTAACCTAATTTTGCCTGATTGGAAGGCTTTTGATCTAATTGGATATTTCAACAATTACTCAAGGCTTAATTCTGTCTTCTGATAGCTATACCGTCCTCTGCTGCGTGACACAACCCCCCCACAACCCTCCTCCATTAAACCCCTTCACTTAATCTAACATATGTGCTGCCACATCCCAATCTCACGTTCCAATTTCCCAGCACTTCCTCTAAGCTCATCAGTCCCCCAGTGCCCCGCTTCCTGCTTTTAACCATCTAGTGCCCTGCTTGATGAATCGGTGTGGAGAGCACTGTACTCACAAAGCTAGTCTGCTGTTCCTACTCATCATGCTAGCACCTTGTTTTGGATACACAGCAGGTACTGGAGTCAGGGTAAGGGCAGAGATTGGTGACCTGGCCGTCCGATCTTCAGCGCTCTTCAGTGGGAATGCCACTCCACACAGCCCTATGATGGAGCACTCAGGTGGAGAACACACGGCAGAAGTGTTGTGTGGATAGGTTAACGAGCTGTACAGGCACATTCTTACGCCCTCCCCCAGTGCTTCAGTGATGTGTTCTTTGCTTGGCTGTGGAAGGCATGTGATAGCACGGGTTGGTGGGCTTTCAAATGCAATTTCCTCCAGCGCATCAGCCAATCATAGCTCATGATTGTCTTTATGAGGCTGAACTAGTAAAGGTTTAATTGAATTTATCTTGAATTGATTTCATTGAAATGGTTGAAACTTTAAAGAGGTAAAGGAATGGATGCCATCATGGGGAATTTCATCACTTAAACACTTTGCTCTTAATTAACTTCTGTGCTTTGTTTGATTGGACATGTGCACAACTAAGATATAACCCCATAACAGTTAAAACTGATTGTTTCCTTTCTTAGGACTTTCTCCTGATTTTAGATTCATGTTAATTGGGTACTGCAATTTAAGCATCACATCATAAAAATCCAACTATTTATTGAGCTCTTAATAGAATACAGGTCCCATGACGCAGAATTCCATAATAACCATAATTTTGTAATGGTATCAGTAAGGCTCAGGGATAGTTTCTATTTCTTGACGCCTATTCTATGTAACTGAGTAATTGTGGTAATGTTTAATGTTTCCAAATTAATTAACAAACTATAACCTGGCAGATTTAGCATGAATGACTCAATGTGCTTAAGAAAGCTGTATATATATATATATATATATATAAAAAAAAAAATGTAATGTGTGTGTGTGTGTGAGAGAGAGAAAGAGAGAGAGAGAGAGACAGAGAGAGATAGAGGCGGAGAGAGAGAACGTTTCATTTTCTCTTTCGTGTTTTGTGTGTGAGTAAACCGGAGAGGATTTCAACAGATGCTCACTCAGCTACCAGTAACAGATCTCAGATGTATCATTCAAAATGATCGGTGAAAAAACGGTTGCCCAACGGTAGTGGTTTGGCTGCTTGAGTGGGTTAGACCAGAGATTGGATTTTTAGGGCCTGTGAGGGTGACACCACTGCACAGCGTTGCTATGGAAACATTACTCAAATCTTTCCTCATTTCCATCTATTATGAATCTTCATTCTGAAACATGGTTGCTGTAAGATCCAGAAGATGAAAGGATTTTTTTTTTCTTCAGATACTTCCGTTGATAGAGGCTTTCTAAAAACAGACATATATTATGTATTTCATCACAGCGCTTATAATGTTGAGTTTGTGTAACTGAAAAATAAGAATTAGACCAAAGCACTGGGTAGTGCCCTCTCTTGACATATTTGGAAAAAAATCAGCTATCTCAGTCATTTTCAATTTGATTAGGTCTCTGAGGAAAGTCCAGAGACCAAAATCCAGGAAACACACACACAAACCAAACATTTCATTTGAGTTTATTGACTATTCACATTTTTTTTCAAAATCTTATTAAAACGTTGACCAACTTTGCTCTATAAGACAATATATGTTATGGATGTTATGATAATCCACTAAAACATTAAAAATCATGAATCCATGGTGAATTGATAGCATAATACAGCTAACTGACCAAGATTAGTTACATGGGTGACTTTAACCTCGTTTAACCTATAAGTCTCTTATACCAGGGAGATGAAGATGTCAATGGAAGGGAAGGCCTAATGGTATACTCTTAGTGGATGTCACTGTTGCCCTTTAAATGTTACTGTGGTATAAAGATGAGTATTTGGTCTCAAGATATTGGAGGTCTGAGGGTAATGTGTTAGGACTGTCATGTGGGGATCTGTATAGGCTTTAATCACAAATAATAAAATCTTCAAATTTGTCTCAAATTTAACTGGCAGACAGTGAAGTGCAGGCACTGTAGAGAGAGGATTCTCTTCTTATTCAAAGAAGAGTTTTGCTGTTGCATTAGAATTAAGGTGAGGATGACTGTGAATGGAAGGGCAGTAGTCTAAACAGTAATGGATGAAAGCATGAACAGCTATACTCAGATACTTGTTTGAGAGGAATTTCAGAAGGAGAAAGTATGAGCTGGGAGAAAGTGGCTTATTTGATGGATATTTAGTTGTTCATCAATTGTATAAGATGAGCCAGAAAACATGTCAGAGTTTTTGAAAAGACAGCATATTTGCAGATACCCAAATTGACTCACCCACCCCCCTTGTGCCACTAACTGTTTCACATTCAGTAGTTTAGAAGAAATCTTCCGCTTTTTATAACTTCAAGACAAGGAAAAGGGTTCTTCACCCACTAGGCCACTTGTCCCATGCTATACTAAGCGGGTGTGTACCATAAGAATAGCCAGATCAAGACAGACTCTAATCTGGCAGCTTGAAACGTGTTAATGTGTACAAAGTGATGGCTCACTAATTCTGTGTGCAAATTCCCCAGTGTTTGCTTAATCTGACAACTAGAGCAAATCACATGGCTGTTAAGTGAACCTGTTGAGGCCCAGTGGGAGACATGAGTCTGTGTTTCACTGAATGTTTGAACCTTACATCAGTGTCTGCAGTGCTGCATGCATTCATGGAAAACCACGTGAATACTAGCGTTTCATTGTGGTATATGAAGGGCGGGACCCAGTTTTTGCTCAACCATATACTTCAGTTGAGTTCAGTTTATGTTACATGTTAAGAACTGCCTTCTGGTATAGGCTCTTTTTTATGACAAAATCTGTGCAACGGTAGTGAAGCACAGAATTCTAGAACCCTCATACGTACTATATATCTAGGTTACCATGGCTATACTTAAGCAATATAGTACGAGTGCGAGTGGGGTAGGTAAGGGATATTCCCACGGGTGGTGTTCGGCCGTAGCCACGAGGCCGGAGGCCGAGTGGCGCAGGCAACAACACCCGTGGGAATATCCCTTACCTACCCCACTCGCACGAGTACTATATTGCTTTTATAAAACAATTTTATAGTCAACCAATTAACATTTAAACAAGAAGTTATTGATTCAAAAATGTTTATTTCGCCATTGTTTCTCCGCAACAAAAAAATAGTTCCATTGTCAACGTCTTTTGGAATTATAAGAACTTTGAATTAACGGTTATCGCTTAATTGTATAAACGTGCTATAGAATGTTTCATCGCGGAGTGATTTATTATTAGCTGTGAAAAGTCCGAGTTGGGATGTCCTGGGATATTCCAACTCATGGAACGTCTCTCGTCCAATCAGAAACAGCTAAATAATTCAATAGAACCCAATTGTTTTATAAAGGATATTAAATAATTTACCAAAGAATTATGCTTCTCTGAAACGTCGACAAATCTCTATTTGTCTTTTGCATACACATGATAAGATGATATATGTTGGGTGGCAAGTCAGCCTTTGAAACACAGACATCCAAACTCCCCTCTGTCCCCTCTGGTCAGTGTCACGTATTTAAGAGTGTTTTTGTATTGTGTCACTGGACTGCAGGCTGGGCCATCTGTGAACCTCACGCCCCCGACATCTCTCCTTGTTTTAGTCGCTTCATTATGAACTGTGTGATTGCTCCAAGACTTTTCCCCCCTCAGGTTGATATCCACAGAAGCAATTTAGCAGCCATTGTTTTCTTGGGTACACTGCAGAAATGAACAGTAATAGACAACCTAATTTAAGTCTCTGATGCCCCATCCTGCTGAAGGCTGTTGAGGGAAAATAAACAAATCAAATCCGTCGTTATAGCTCACCATTCCTGCTCCAGTCGTGCAATATTTGTACGAGGACTGTGGACAGAAAGATGTTCCACACAGGCTCTTGAGCATTGGGAGTACTTTTATGTGAGTTAGTATTTTATTCATGAATGTAGATGGGAAAGCGGTACAAGACACAATGGTTAACACACATTATTATCCCAAAATGTTCCTACATGAATTCCCTTGTCTCTTGCCAGCATACATGGTGTGAACTCCTCTGTTGTTAGTTAAGATGGCTGGTGAATTATTGAATTATTATTATATTCGAAATTAACTTTTTGCCCTTTGCAACTACGGACAAGAGGACATTAGATACAATTCAAAACACACTATATTCGCATTTTATGCCATTTGCTTTTTTGGTCACTTTCTTTCACATGTACACATCAGTACCACAGTCACAGCTTTTGGTTATAACTAAGAGCACGAAGATGTGAAATTCAAAGTGAAGGTCTTTGACGTGCTGCAGCACTAGACTGGGTTAGCTTCGCACGTCCATGAGCCATGAACAAAGTGAGAGGACAAGGGAGGTGAGTGCCGTCATGTCTGGCGGCATCAGTGGGACTGCGATGTCGAAAATGATGCACAGTAGGTGAGTGTGAAGCCAGTGTTAGCATTAGCACTACATGCTTCCTTAACTGTCAGCCATCCTCGGGCACAAAAAACAGTGTCAAAAAGGCCTAATGGAATGGAGCAGGTTAAATGACACATAAAGGTCAAGGTAAGCCATGTTACCTGTTGCCTATTAAACATTAAAAAAAAAACCCAGCTGGTTCTTAAATGGCTTTTTTTAAGAGTACAGTGATCCAGTATTTACAAGAGAACATGCTTATATGTCATCTAATTTTCCAGAACCAAATAGTTTTGTCCAAAGTAAAGTAACTGTGTGGAAAAGGGCATTGCCTATCTATTATAGAGAACATGGGGACGTCACACTCAGTGTGGAGGAAGACACTGCTGTTGAGATGGGCAGTGTGAAATCTGGAGATTGAATGTACAAATGAACAAGAGAAGAAAGTAATTTACAGTTATTTAGGTAGGACCACACGCAATGGGAAGATTGTTTGTCAAAGAGGTGTAACCACTTCAGTAAAAAAGAATGTAACTTCAAACCCCTCACATAATCACTGAAAATTGAATTCCTAGGTGTTGTTCAAACCAATTGCCCCCCCACCCTTCCCTTGGTGGCATAGACTTGTTGGGAATCTGCAGAATAGTTTGTCATACAGTGAACATAAGATGTGAAACCAAGTAGCGATCGATGACGATAAAAATACAAGTGACAGTGAAAGCACTGGGGAACTATGGTGTACACCAGCAAATGATTCTAACAACAAATATGAGATCTCCCTTGTGTTTCGCTCTGGCAAGACTGTGTGCAATGCTTGCATTCAGATCTGGGGAAATTGGACACTTTCACTGTTGACCCACAAGGTCAAATTACTTTCTTTTTTATTGCATGTGATAATACGCACGCACGTACGCACGCACGCACGCACGCACGCACACACACACACAGATAATTGGATTCATCCTATTTCCATCAACGCAGCCAATGTCTACTGACTCAAAGGTCTCCAAGGTGAGTTCATAAGACAGTTTGCACACAGTTAGGTCAATCTTTGTGGGAGTCTTCAGAGGGGGCCTTACCATAAAATAAATCATGTTGGTCACACAAACACTGTCTTGCTGGACATATACCAAAAGAACTTTAGATAGATAAGCCATCACGGGCATCAGTAGCGCTCACAAAAGACTGAAAGGAAACTCTTGGATCTTTTGAACCTTGCCATGCTACAGTGCATTACATTTGTCTGAAAGTGCTGTCATATTGAGTTCCAGCCCTCTTCGGTAAACATACTTCCTTTCTTACCTCTCGCCATCTCTCTGTTTCTCTCCATTTCTGTCTCCCACACTCTTACTCCCTGAACCCTTCATGCCCCTTCTCTCCGACACACATACTCTCATTCTCTCTCTTCCTCTCTCTCTTTTTCTCTCTCTATGGCTCCCTCCATTCCTCAGTTAGTTTCAACAACAACAACAACAACAACAACAACAACAACAAAAAGACACATGAGGCCACAATCACTCAGTCCCAATCTCCCAATCAACATAACATTTCACAGGATGAATCATACCAGGGGGATATTTCAGTAGGACATTTATAATTCATTTGAAATTGGAACACTGTGTTTTGAAGACAAAAAAAGACCTAAAATACTAATAGGATCCTGAATCAGAATAGGCAATACGAAATGTGTCAGTGAATCATACTTCTGTGTGATTTGAGTTGTGTGAGGCAAAGTGAGGAAATCTCGATTTGACACGTTAAATCACATTATAACTGGATTCATCGTACATTCATCAAAACCATACGCTGTGCATGGCTAGAATGATTTATAGAATGGAAAAAATCACCTTTACATCAAATATTCACCACACATACTAGTAGATGTTAGAGGGACCGAATAATAACAAGGAACTGATCTGTCATGCGCAGATTTTGATATTTTGCAACAGTAGGTATAATCTCATCCAAACGAGATGTGTGATAGCATCCTATTTGTCACACAGATAAGTTGCTGTCCTTTCCCTTGACATGCTCAGAAGGATTTACACTGCCGTGGACCTGAGCATTCATCGTACATTCATCAAAACCATACGCTGTGCATGGCTAGAATGATTTATAGAATGGAAAAAATCACCTTTACATCAAATATTCACCACACATACTAGTAGATGTTAGAGGGACCGAATAATAACAAGGAACTGATCTGTCATGCGCAGATTTTGATATTTTGCAACAGTAGGTATAATCTCATCCAAACGAGATGTGTGATAGCATCCTATTTGTCACACAGATAAGTTGCTGTCCTTTCCCTTGACATGCTCAGAAGGATTTACACTGCCGTGGACCTGAGCATAAACCTTTTCATGGGACCATTCTTCGAACATGACCACATTGTGACTATCAATCCCACAATCAAAAGTATTTTGACGATAATGCCCTATTTTTTTCAGTGGGGCATTTGTACAATCCTTTCCATTAGCGCTGTAACCTCTATTAGAGGGAGCTACCACTGCCAGGTCCTTGCACTCTTAACCTCAGCAGAAAGAAAAAAAAATATCAATACTCCCGTATTTATTAAAAGCATCGTTGCTGGCTTGACTGCAGGCCCCTAAATGGAAGACATCAATATGAATTCCCCCTCCTCTTGATTTCATTGCCTCCATTAGACGAATGAGGCTAAAAGACTGGGACTGGGCCGCATGAAGAACAGCGAGACCCGGAGCTGTAGGAGGTGCTTGTGCTGTGGCACAGGGCCAGGAGCTCAGGCAGCTGACTAATGACTTTCACTGAAGGTGTCACCGGCAGATTTATGTGACCCGGCCCTCGACTCTACTCAGAGTACCTTAAAGGGGGGACTTATTCACAGCAACAAATTCCTCCACCTCATCACCTCTTTTCCTATCTCCTTCCCCACCTCCCAAATAGGCTGTCGTAACTCTAAATGCTGCTCCCGTCACTGGGAAAGAGAAGTGAGTGACAGAAGGTTAAAGGGGCCAGTGGACATCACAAGTCACAGGAATGCATGGGGACTTCACATTTTCAGTTGGAATTGGGCTTCAGAAAATGTTTATGTATGCTTATGTCATTTGTTATATAGAGCTTATGCAGGTATCATGTGGCTGTACTATGAATACCCAAAAGTGTCTTGAACCTTGAACTTCAGAATCCAGTGCAGTTTTGCATGCAGTACTGTTGCATAAAATGGCCATAGATTGATTGAATAGGAATATTCAAGAGGGTATAGGGAGAAGGACAAACGACATTGGAGTGTCATGGGAAGTAAGGGCAATAGCTGCCAAGCCCCTCATATCCGTTGCTCAATTTCTTCTACCCGATTACATTTCTGTCACCCCATTTGAAAGTAGATTAAAAAATCATGAACTATTTCCTCTCGGTTGGGATCCTCCATTTCGCACCTGTTATCCAGGCTTAACCACCTTTATACATGCAAAGGAGAACTCAGCCCCGTCCTCCTCTGACTTGGCAGTCACTCTCCATTCTCTAGGCAGCATTCAACTGCCAAAGCCGTAATGAAGCCCGAATGATCTAATTTTCATGTGTTAATCTCGGACGGTGAGAAAAGCAGGTGACGCGATAGATCGGTAAATGTTTTCTCAGTGCGATCATCAGGCACTGCCGCTATGTGAGATTGAAGCCGAGCAGAGTGTGTGCGGAGAGCCGTGTGAGTTGGGAAAAGGACATTTGGCTCAGAAAAGCCTCCCAGAGACCTTCACTTTCGGGGTTTAATCAAAACAACGTCTCAACTGACATTCGGAGAAAAAGGGTTTCTTGTCGGCCATGTTGGCTTCACGTTTGGAAGAAAGAGAACGGGTGATGACAGGGAGACGAAAATAAGGGAATCAGATCCAAATACTAGGATTGAACAAATCAGGCCGTTTACAAAAAAAGCCGTCGTTTTCTCTAAGCGTTGTCTCACACATTGACACCTTAGTTGATGCCTATAATTTTTTAAGCACAAATTACTGTGTGATGGGGATGCTGAGACCATTCCGACAGGAACAGATTTTTATATGGAGGTGTCATCTTAATTATGTAAATTAATGGGCAGCGGTGCCTGGGTATTTTTGACGATAGACCAGTTTCTTAAAGTCAGTGGAGGAACAGGCAAGAGACAGTAGCATTTCTGAGGGCTTAAATCTCTCCCTCCAGAAGAGAAATAATCTTTCATTTTCATTTGGCATTGTTATAAATGTTATAAATATATTATAATCATAGCTTAAGGCAAAACCAGTTGGAAACTATTAAGTTTTAAAGTAATGCTGTGAGACAATTTATGATCATTGGGCTTGTGTAACACTGAGAGCTGCATGCTTTGATAGGTCAAACTGTCAATCGCCGGCCCACTTAGGCCTCTTACTTGAAACTTGAGGAGATGAAAGATATCATGGATTTCACAACAAAAGCGCCATTTGCTGTCAAGATGAAAATATCAAACGAAGAATACAAACCCCATGGATCATTCTGCTATTTTGATCTGTTTTGAAAGGCTGTCTTTTCAGAACAGTTCATCTTAATAAAATGGCAAATTAAATGTCAGATGCATGAGGTTGCGCCCACCAGGATGTAACAGCAAAGAATATGAATCAGATTGTCCTGTAACTTTACAGATCGTATTGTTGCACTCAAACAGCCATCAACAGTGAACGTTTGCAATGGCCTATAGTGGACAGCTTTATATTTACTCCTTTTGCATCTCACTCTGTAGCCATCAAGGTTCAAAACAGTGACTGTCCAAATTTAGAATTTGGTGAGAGAAAATGTAAAAGAAATGCTGCTGACCTATAATGACTGGTAGCTGTATGTTGGTTGCCACCAGTATACCAGTACATTTACTTTAGTCATTTAGCAGACGCTTTTATCCAAAGCGACTTACATATGTATACACATTTTACATTTACACTGATGGCACACTGCACATCAGGAGCAATTAGGGGTTTAGTGTCTTGCTCAAGGACGCTTCGACAGGGAATCGAACAAGCAACCTTCTGATTACTAAACGACTTCTTTACCTCCTGTACCACTGTCGCCCCTTACCTCCTGTACCACTGTCGCCCCAGTAGCCAGAAGGTAAGGTTTTTTACTCTTAGGCGTCAGGTAAAGCCCACTTTACTGACTACATCTTCTGGCTGTGCAAGGAAATAGTCAAACAAGACAAGCTGCTTGACTGTGCATTAACAAACAGCATTACTTTCACACTTATGTCCAGCTAGCATAACTAAGAAGAGTTTCTGAGATAAATTGAATTTTGCCATCATTAAAAGTATAGTCCTTGATTATAATCCATTGCACTTTTTGTCAATTTCAACAACATTCTCTTTACGTTCCTCTAACAGTCAGTCCAGCATGTGCACTCAAATAAAACACTCAAAAAAGTGGCTCAGATCAATCAATACACGATTCCAGCCAATCAACAACAAGGGCAGTGAATAGAGGGTTGCGTTTGATTGGCTGTTGAGTTCAAATATCAACAATTCACCAGAATCAAGTACAGTGCCTTTAAACATGACAGTGAAGTTTGAGTGCGAAAAGCCAAGCCAGTATGTACGTATGGCAACAGACACACACGTGTTCTGAAGAAAAAGGAAAATAAAACCCTCACAGCTCCACCTATTTTTTTCAGAACACCAAAAGAAAAGACCACCTTAATCTCACTATTCCAGAGGTCCCTCAAAATGGATAAAATGAAAATCACTACTGTTATATTTTTAAGCAGCACTGGTCTTTCCCTTTCCAGAGCACCCTGACCATAGGCTTAAACAGAGTGGTGGCTGCACAGGTGACAAGCACATACAAAGCACAAAAGGAAAAAAATCTGTCGTTCCTGCGTAAAACCAAGATATGACATTTGTTCTATAAAATCCGGTCGGTAATGAGATGGAGAATAATACAGTGATGTCACTTCTGCTGATAATAATAAGTCCTAATAGGAAGCACTTCATCGAAGAGGACATATGTTAACCACAGATATAAATAGCCTATACATGAATTTCCATATGATGATTGCATGATGTCAGATGGAGCACAGGTAGGTATTTTCATATGGAATATAAAAGTTAAGACAGAAAGATCAGGTCAGGTGTGTGTGTGTGTGTGTGTGTGTGTGTGTGTGTGTGTGTGTGTGTGTGTGTGTGTGTGTGTGTGTGTGTGTGTGTGTGTGTGTGTGTGTGTGTGTGTGTGTGTGTGTGTGTGTGTGTGAAGGAAATTGTGGACGCTGAAATCAACAGTGAGAAGAGTTTGCATGCTTGAAAAGCCAAGTAACACCTTTTTACTGCTGTTGCTGAGAACTTCAGGCAAAGGGGTGTATGTGTGAATTCTTCATTTTTCAGGGACACACACAGTACAGCAAGACCATTGGGTTTCAATAAGAAAGGATTTTCTGGAAATACTTTAAGGCAGAGTACGGAAGTAACATTTATTTATATAGCACTTTTTCATACAAAGAATGCCGTCCAAGCCAAATCACAGGATGTCCACAGAGCCATTCTTCTTTTTGATAGGGTGTTCCACAGTTTAGATGCGGACATTGTTGGATTAAGGGATAATCTTGAGAATTTAAGCACGCTCCCCACGGATGCGACAAGCCAACTGGATGTCCTTGGGCATGGTGGTGACTCTAGGCGTGGAAGGCGCATAGATCGGTGTTCTCAAACACACCAACTAGGTAAGCCTCGCTGGCCTCCTGAAGAGCCATGACAGCAGAGCTCTGGAAGCACAGATCAGTTTTAAAGTCCTCATCTCTCAAACAGAGGTGAAACATTTTGAGTTGTTCAGTTTCATGATTTCTTTGGGGATCCAAAGGATTTCACTTCACATACAGGATTAACTGATGTTACACAGTGTTAGTTGACAGAGTGTACATTTGCAAAAGTGTAAATTTCACCATTCACAAATATTATGCAGTGATGTTGCTAACGCTGTATAGCTGCTGACCTCAACATTGACTGCCGGTTATGCAGTGGAACCATGTAGTTCCCATTTGCAGTGTGATCAGTGAGGATAATGCTGCTATTCTGGTGTTTGATTTCTTTCAGTGTTCGAAAGTAAAGTTTTGCAGAATGGCTTTGAATGTTGAATACTGTGTATTAGTTGTTGTCTGACCTAGATTAGCCTCCAGATACATGATGTTATAACCTCCAAACGCACACTACTGAAAAAACTTCTATACATAGAACAAAAACTTCACACTATACGTAGAACATGCCACGAGATTATTCTCTTGCAGATTTCCTTTTGAATTTAGGAACATTGAACAGTTCGCTCTGATGATCAAAAGAGATGTTTGATTTTATATTCTCTTTATATATCTGATCTTCTCAGAAATCTTTTGCTGTCAGAACTGTCGAATAATCGCTATTGGAATCCTAGAGCAAGTGACTATATGTGTGGCCATTCATGTCCATGAAATTAAGCGGTACAACAACGTCCACGATGACAAACAGATGTTCTTTACATGTAAGCCATTTACTAGCTATTGCAGAATTCAACACTGGTTTTCCCCTCATGTTGCGCTCTATTCAAAATGACCTTTATCTTAACTTCGGTCTTTAATACAAAAAAATATGTCTTTCATCTTAAACTCACAATGATCCTTGACATATTTCACCCTACCTACTTGAATGGATAAAATAAATGATAGTAAGATGCATACATTTTTTTATTTTTCATTTTTCAAAGAATTTAACATTATTACATTTGCTGTGTCTCCGGTCAACAATGACTGGCTTTTAAAATGAATGTCCAAGACTGTATTACTAAGAGTTTTAAGAGTGAAAAGGGTTAAGGGTTGTCAGATGTCATTTTATGTAGTTAGTAGGGTGTTAATATGAATAGATGTTCATTTTGGTGATAAATCACACTGGTCATTTTGACAAATTGTGTTATTGTTGTATTGTTGTTATTATATTGTAAAATTACAGATTTTAAATGAATGTTGTTAATTGTTAAAAACAAAAAAATACTAATAATCTTGAGATTTAGATTTGCACTAGTTGTATGCATGTTCAAATATTTTGTGGTACAGCATCATCAAAAGCCTAGAGGCTTAAAAACTAGAATTACATACGATTGTTAAACAACTGTAATGAAGACAATCACTTTCAACTTCTCAAACTTTGCTCTCAGATGTCACACACAAGCAATCAAAACCACACACTATGTCTCTATCTCTTCCATGCTAGAGGGATTGTTTTGAAACACTTCTACCAAAAGGTATTTTTTCCCCTGAAATTGTTATTTTCAAGGCAGTTTACACATACACATCTTGCATACACACGACCCTTGCAGGAACACACTGTCAAAACAATACTGTAATAATAAGAAGGAAAACAAACTTGTCACAATGGAATGCAATGTCACAATGTTTCGATGTTTCTAGCAAACAAACTCATGCTAATTGACAGATCTATATGAAAAAGATAAACAAATGCAGCTAATTTACAGTAGAAGAAAAATACAACATAGAATAAATATATAAATTAAACTACTCTTCATCATTCTCAATACTGTAACTCCTCTCTGGACTGATTCAGAAAAACAAGATGTTTTTCCTTGCCAAATACCGTGGGCAATGTGACCTGGTGTGTGTAATTTATGCCGAGAACATATCCTCAAATGCACCAAGAAATGGGGAATATGTGTTTAAAAAAAAAAACCTGGGAGGGTGACTGAACAAGTGCAAATCAAAGCAGCCTGATAGAAACTAAAGTAATATTATCCCAAATGATACCTTATTGGGAGTGCTGTTGTTGCCCTGGTTTGAATGTCTGCACTACAGCAATGCAAATTACACTGAAAATAGAAGCAATTGTGAAATGGTACACTGTAACTTTGACTACACTCATACTCCAGTCATCCAATATATGAGCCGTGATGAACTAGTATAGCATAAATTGAATCTGAAACTGTTTTTTAATATTGTGGTCTTTCTCTCCCATGTCCTCATCCTCTTTATGCTTGTCCTCCTCCATCACCCCTCTGGTGCCTTACAATTTCTACAGTGTAGGATCCATCCATTCCAGAAACATATTGACACACCAATGTCACTTATTTGACGATTCTGCAACTCTGATTGATGTATAAATAATGTTGAGGTGAGGTCATTGAGTTCAGATGTGTTATGCCTTGAGTTTATAGGACTGACTGCATTGTTTACTAAATGGGAATAAAGTTTACACATTGAAGAAATGTATGAATAGTGTTTACAGTTATGAGCTATGAGGGCATGTCTTTTGAGAACTGAGGTAAAGCTACAGGTTTTCCTGCTGAGGTATTGTAAACTGTAAATACAAAAAATAGATAAAAAAAACAATGTTTACAAAAAACATTATTTACATTTATGTCATGGCCAGTACATTTTAACCGGAGCTGAAACAAGTGTAACCATAAATAATGTGAGGGTGAAAACAGATGGATCTACCAGTGCATTCATCTTCATTTTTCCATGAAAGGCCACCTGTTAACAACTATTTGAGAAAAATATTTGTTTTCAGCCAACGTGTGATCTCTATCACTTCACCAGGGGGTCAACATCAGCTAAAAGGATTGCTTAAAATAGTTGCAGAGTATTTCACGTATTTAATGGTGTTCGTTATTGTGACAATGCACATGACATGCAGCTGTTTTATCTAAAAAGACGGCTGAGAGGTTTAATTATACTACTTTGAGTTTCATTTTCTTTTATTTCTGCTGTGGTTAAGGGTAATTTCTGACGTAATCCAGGGGAAGTAAGCACACTTATAGGATATAACAACGTGTAAAATGTCTTCACTCTAATCGTCTCAGCTATTGGAGATAAGAGGCCAGTGAAAAACATTCAGTGGTCTTAGGGGTTATCTCTGGTATTACTTCTTATATCCTCTCAGTCGTGTTAGTAACACTATAAAAGTGATATAGGCCTACTTTGCCTTAACTTAAATCAATTTTAATACTCGTTAGCTAAGGATTTCTGTTTATTTCCTATTCATTATAAGATAAGGGCAAGTGAGATATAGTTCCACCACATTTTTCCATGAGCAAATATATTTCATGCAAAGGTTATTTAAGGATAGCCTGAAAAAGTCTCAGAATCTTTCCTCCCCCCCCTCTCTTTGTCTTCTTTCCCCATCCCTCTCTTTCTATCTCTCGCTCTCTCTCTCTCTCTCACTCTTTCTCTCTGTGTTGTGTGTCCTTTGCTCGCAGTCTAGGTTGTGTGCTCTGAGGCGCATGGCTTCTGACAGGAAGGATCTGTCTCTCCTGTCTCGTGTAATTAGTGCTGGCTCCTTCAAACCAGACCTCCAGTCTCATGAGTAACCAAGCAGATACCGGCCGGACATGTGGATGACCTTGCGCTGAATACTGCCCGTGAACCCCCCCCCTGTATATTTGTCACTGGGTACAGCTTGTCAGCCCTGAAAAAAAACTAAGGGGCCTAAAAAGTAAGAGACAGTCACCATGGCTTAATTTTACCTTCAAGTTCCATCCACTGTGCCCTCGTTCATGAAAACGATGCGATTAATTCCGGAACACTGATTTGGAACATATTAATATTTGATTCAGGAGGACAGATTTTATATGGTACTGCCATTGCACTAGTATTTGAGAGCATATGACTAAAACATGTGGAAAAAATGGGGTGCTAATATGTTTCATGAATTTAAAAGCACTTTTTGAGTCTTTATGTTGATGTACTTTTATTATCGCTTGACTTTCTGGCCTTTGGAAAGAATCAAAGGCCTCAATAAGATGTCTTATTGAACTACACCCTTTAAAAAATCTTCTCATAATGATTATCTCCTTTTTCCACTGTACTTAATGCACTGTCTTAGACCACGGATAGCCGAAGCAAAATTACACTGTGGTTAAAATTCTTACAGCAGCTCTGACATTATTGAATGTATAGAATCCATGAACGTCCATTTAAGATAAGCTTAAGCCCAAGCAAATACAACACAGTCATTCTCAAAGTATTGCACGAAGGGATCATTTTAAGTCTTTTTTCTTCCAATTTTCAAACTAATATCTTGTAATCCTTCAATGAAATGATTTGAAATGTAATCAGCTTGGAGTCTGTTGTAGGCCGCTGTGGGCATAGCAAGCAGGCAACACAGATTGGTTGGTCGGAAACGGTCTGGCCTTTTGAGCTACTCTTACTGTAGCGAAATCCCCCCCCGGTTCCATGTACTGTGAATATTGACAAATCTAATGTTCTCCAACATTATACTTAATCAGCGCCAATATGTCAGGGTGACACAGAGCCACCTGCGGGGCTGTGATAAAGAAATGGAGAAGAAAAGAAAAAGAAAATTCTATTCCATCAGGGGAAGAGATAGGGCTCACACACACACACACACATGGCCCAAAGACACAGATAACATGTGGGAGCCCGAATAGACTACCCACATCATTTCTTTCTGTCTCCTCTGAGAGCAGGCGGGTTGGTTCTGACAAAGCGAGGGGTTCAACCAGTGACATTCCATTGAGGGAAGATGGAAAACGGGCACAGAAGCAAACAAATGCATGTTGCAGTTTGCAATCACAGTAGGGGATCTTGTTCCATTTAGGGTGAAAAATAATAGACCTACTAAACAGTCGAGACTTCATGGAAAGGCTGTCATACATTGCTGTTAGTCAGACATATCCTAAAGCCACACATTGGCTCTTTTCTTAACATGCAGGACAAACTGCCGTTACTAGTTCCAAATGGATGGGTTCTGTCCAAAGCCCAGACTAGGTTCCATTCCTCTCGTTGCTAAGCTAGTATATCCCTGCGTTCTGTTGAGCCTTAGCTTTGTAAAATCAGTGTGGCCCTTAGCCCAGATGAAGTTTAACGGTACTGAAAGCTATTTCCGACATATCTGTTGATCTCTGTACTGAAGGAAAAAAGGATGTTTCCCAGGTATTGATGCAGCAGTCTTTATTCCAGTAAAGTGCAGTACCAAAGCACATGGGACATACTCTGGATTCAGCGGTGCAGATCTGAACAACAAGCATCTCCTTTTCTAGCCATATATACTGTTTAAGACACCTCCTAGGCTTTTAATGTAAATGAGCTAGGCTTCTAATGCAAACAGGTCTGGCAACCTTTTGCTGTTCCGTATGATAATCAGGTTTCTCTCACCTGCTGCTTGAGATGGTTCTCAATGGCCTACCCCCATTCCCATACTATAATTGGTTGCAGTCACTCACACTTCAGTTTGCGTCCTGACCCCAGGTGTCTGAGCAATACCAGAGTGGGGACCTTTCCTTTGTTACCATGATAAGATTACCATTTTGGAGATTATGCTGGCCAATTTTTGCCACAGCAGCTGCTTTACCTCGAATCTCATGTTCTCACACAGTATATACTGTCATTTCTTACAGTACTTTCATCAGTCTACTGATTTGTAACTCTGCCAAAAAATGAATGTTAATTTGAACTTCAGAACGAACTTGGCGAATTGATATGCAAGTGTATTACGGTCAAAAAACGAACTGCAAATGTCACATTTTAATTGGCGTTCTGAAGAATGTGTCACAATATAAAATCCAACCAAGACCTGGTGTAATGTTAAATTAGTTGTTGTAAACTTTAACAATAGAGGTCGAGATAGAATAATACAGGACCACATGGCATCATGGGTTTTTCACAAAGAGATTTCACTAAAGCTATTTTAAAATTCAGTCATGGAAGTGATATGGCTTTGGTTTAGCAATATCAAAGAATGGCATCCCTGGCTGCAATTCATATTTCCCTAAGAACCTTATAATCACAAAGCTCATCACACCTGTCATGCAACCACTTTGTCCTTCCCCTTTGTGTGTAAACAGTATGTGACAGTAACCTATAGCCTAAACAGCGCATTTAGAGGTCTAATTTACCTTATCCTCTCTTTTTCAGTTTGCCAAAACAGATTGATTTACATTTTTTGGAACAGTTTGTAATGCATGACGCCTGTGCAAAAAGGTCAATTTGGAAAAAAATGGAAGCATCACACATCCCGATTTTAGGTGGGCATAATCAAAGTATCAGCCATACCAGTGATGAGCTGATTTATGGCACCGCACCTGGGCAATAAATAACACCAAAGCCGATTTCCGGAGAGATATGGAAATCACACTGACAGATGTGGAGAGCCTAGAAAAAAATGTCAAGCAGGGAGAAGAAAATTTGTGTGACCTTTCTGAAATCAGTGTTCTTTCTTTCTTCTGCCTGCGAGTCATCTCGATTCACCATTTTGGCATTCTCTTAGAGTCTTGCCGTCATATTTAATGAGAGGGGGACAGTGCTTTCAATCTTTGTCCATTTGGCTGGGAAGCACATTTCCTCATTCATCTTTCCCCCTCAGGGCTCTGTTCTTCCTCTAATAACAATGTCATCAGCACTTGTAACCATAAACGTGTAGTGACTCAGCGTTGGCAAGTACATTTCAACAAAACAAAGGCAAATGGTCTATTTTGATTCCAGCTGAAGATTATCACAAGGCCATGTTGATGCTTGCTAAAGTGTTGATTGCGATTGGCTCACACATGTTCTTGTCTATGATTGTTCTGATATTTACATGCCTACGAAGTAGCTCCAATATTGTTGACAATTCTATGTCTTCACATAGGTATGTGTGTATAATAATAATGGTATAATAATTATTTCTTGTTTATCTAGGTATATCACCACAGTGGTATGCATTATTTTGAAATAAACATACACCATGTTGTCTATTATTTATTATTAAAAAACATCAGTAAAAATGTCCTCACTGCACTGACACAAAATAACCTTTCCCCTGCTCACAGTATACTGTATATAGTTAAGACCTCACCTCTTTGTTACCCAGTCAGATATTATCACTATGCTAACAAATAGCTAAATGAGAGATTAAGCTAAATAATGCACAAACGTGGCCCAGCGGTGTTATAACACCTGACACCGACACACTGTGGCCTCCTCTGTTAGAGGTTAACGAATTGATCTTGTGCCACAGGGCACCCCAGTAATGTCCACTTTGCCCAGAAACTCTGAGGCAAGGCAAATGTCATGAAATGTCAGCACTTGTTCTTAGTGTCCTGAGAGCACAATGTTAGTTTGAACATTATGCAGTGTCCTTCTTTAGAGACCAGCTGACAAACTCATCTAAGAGGGACCCACTGACATGCTTACAGCCGAGGGGGACGTGTTAAGCCCTTACGAAATACAGGAAATATGCTTCATAACCCAGCATTATACACTATAGGAATATACATTATAGAGATTTACCTTTACTACAAACCTTTTTACCTTTTTAATGACTGAGGCCTTAGCTTATGGTTCTTGTTGCACCCATGAAATAACAACAAATAAGGCAAGTTTGATGTTTGAAGGTTAGTAGGCAAAAGAGGTAACCAAACAAACAAACAGTGCCGAATCAGACAGAGAATGCAAGGTGTTGTGGAGTAGAAGTCTATATTATGACTGCCCTGGGGCTCCATAAAGAAAAAAAGAAAAAGAAATGATGCAAATTGAGTGCGACTCCCACTTCACACCCGGACTCATATTCAGCAGGAGCAATGGCAGTGACATAGTCTACATCTAATCCATAACCATAGATCTATGGCCATGATACGCCAGCATTTGAATAGCTCCGTGGCCATGAAGGCAATATCACCGTCCACTAGCCAAGCATTCAGCATCGGGAGATGCTGAAATGAGACGCGCTTGTATTATACCTGTATAGCTGGGATCAGCTGAATCTTGATAATATTTCCCTCCACCGATGGAAGCATGCAATTTTGTGGTGGTGAATGAAAGCTTCAGATTCAAATGTGCAATTCAGGGTTCGGGATGGGATCTCAAAGGGGAAAGCAAGGTGCTATTTTCAAACAATCAGAACAAGAGATAATACATGAGCCCCAATAGCAGGTGATTTTCCAGGAGATCATCTCATATATATTCAGTTCATTTCACTATTTGCAAATGGCAGCCCAAGGAGTACTTTAATGTGATATGTGAAATGCAAAAGGGGGACGTTAACTATTGAAATCTTTTGATGTGTCGAAGATACGAGAAATAAGCACAATATACTCAGTGACAAAGCATTCTTTATGAAAATTTTGTAAAAGATTCATCCCTTTTTAAGAACAATAACCAGTTGGATACAAAAAAATCAGTCAGTCACACATAATCTGACGCAAATCTAGTCTTCAAGTAAAATCATTTAGTCATTCCGAGATAGCCTGACCTCTAGGGCTAGCCATGTGTTTGATGTCTGTGAGCTGTGCACAACTCGCCCCTTTTTGAGAGGATCCCGATGACGTGGAGGAGGGCCACAGTAAAAAATGTGACCCGGGGTGAAGCTTTGATGTTAGAATTAGGGATCAGCAGCAATGGATCTTTCTAGCATTTGTTAAGAGCTCCGTCAACATAAAGCTTTTACAAGAGGGTGCCTCAGAGACTGGTTTTATTAAATTGTGTTTTTTTTCCCCTTGCTACCTTCTGTCACAAAACCAAAGGATTATCGTCCTCCTCTAGTGCCATCCATTCATTTTGTAACAAGTAACATGTGTCAGCATCTTGCAAGATGTCTGTCATGTTTTTAATCTGACCTACTGTTTGTTTACTCGCAGAGATTTAGTTTGACAATCCCTGCTACAACTTGCCCAAAAAAAGATAAATTCCACTGACCCATTTGTATTTTTGAAATGTAGTGTGTATTGTTGCTTTATTTTTGTCTCAAGGGAGATCTGATTATTTTGATCAGACCCTGAAATTTCCTCGTCTCCACCAACAGCTACATTTACTGAACCTGCATGGCTCTCAGTGTGCCTTTAAATGAAACCAAGGTTTCAGACCTTTTCGTGAAATTAATCAGTCATAACTTATTTCCAGATATAATACCCGGTCCTATTCTATCGTTCCATGATGAAACACACCTCAAGGGCAGTTCCGACACAAGGGGTAAATCAATTTGTCGTTATCATTACATGGATTGGTCCTTTTATCATGTGCAAATGGGCTATCTCAACAGACTAATACATTCAACTAATACATTCAGGCAAACCTGCCTCACCTGAGTACTTAACTGCCATGCAGGATGGAAATGTGGGTCATTGAAGTCTGTAAAAGGGCAGCGCTTTAAGATAAAAAGGCCAATATTTACCCCTTTGACATTTCTCCAAGACATAATTCACGGCTACGATGTAGATCATGATAATACTGCACATCTGTGGCATATCGTGGCCGTTCGGAAAGGCTCATGGCTGGATCACTGAGAGTGAGACCCACGAGAAGAAATGCAGCTACTGTACCTTACCTGTTGTCTGCACACTGGCCCGTGAATTCCAAACCCCCATTAGCCGCTAATGGGTGCCCACCACAAAGGATATATTCATTATGAGAAAAACAGTGCAGACTGGGATGGGCAGATGGTGCCGAAGATCACAAGATTAAATCACTCACTTAAGGTACTGAGACAAAGGAAACCGCCATTAGTGGAGGACAGACTGTGTTTTTTCATTTTTTTCTTTAAAAGAATCCCAGAAGCCTTATATAATATACAGAGGCTTTAAACCCCATGTGCTATATAGTTTTCTGTCAGGCTTGTAAACTTAATATCTTGGTAGATATACCTCCCCAAACTACCAATGCTGATCACCCTCCAAAAAATGAAAATAAATAATACAAGCCCCTGATCTTATCAATAGCCCCTGCTCATTATTTTGAGATGTTATCTTGATATTTTGACTTCATATCTTATAGTGCAGACTTACTGCTTACACATGTTTTCCAAAACGAGTTACTAGCCATATGTGACCCCATTCAATAATAATAGTTGTGTAGGCCTCATACTACAATATCAATGTTTTATGAGTGTAGTCGTGTCTATTTATAGTTACATAGACTTATATGTCAGATGCTATGATGCATTATAAATATTTTATATTTATATTTAACATTCCTAAATGTGCGTGAAAGGGTTACTGAATCTGCCATAGCGTCTATGACATGATTTTGTTAGTCCGATGAAAGAGGGTAAAAGATTGTATGATTTTGATGTGAGACTTGATGTCCATCCCAAAGCATGACTATGTCTGCTTTCCAGAAAACAGTGAGTACTTCACAAAGGGGTAAAAATAGAGAACACCATTTTCACATCAGACCCGATGATACCGTGTTACAATTCTTCTGAGGCCTTCCTGAGAAAGGACACCAAAGGGAACAAATACGAAATAAGTTTCCCCCAGACGGGTGAAGGGGGGAAAACAGAGAAAAGAAGAAAAGAAAAAAAGAAAAAAAAAAACATTTTTATAACTACTGTGGACAATGCCGGGAGCATGTAATGTCAGTTCTGCCACAGACAAGCTCAAGTCTCATGGGGCTCAGTTGAAAGAGGATGTCAGGGATTTGGCCAGGAAACTGCCTCTTTCACTAGGAACAAAGACAACAAGGATGAATGATGAAAAATGTAAGAGATACATGTATGGGCTCATGGATGACGGTGGAAAACTGTAAGTCAAATTGGTTGGTGGTTGGAGAGGCAGTGATACATATACGCATGTGACCTTGATTGATTTAGTTATTGGTGAGCATCTGCTCGTATGGAAGATGAAAAACATTCAGTAAAATAACTATTGAAATGTAGTAGAGTTGTGCAAAGCCTTTTCATATCCTTCCACATGTTAGTTACTTTGTGCTTAACTTGATACGACAACATCTGCTCTTTTTGGAACATCGCCATTTGGAATTTTCTTTCCCTTCAGCCAATTTATTAATAATAAAATGATCGGTGTAATAGGCAGAGTTAACATCTGAACAACTGTCTGTGCCAAGGAAAGCGTTCTTTTAGTTTATTTCTCCTGACACATTAAAAAAAGTTAGAAGAGTTAGAAGTTAGAAAAATAGCAAACAAAAAAACAACTACAAAGCATATTTACAAATAAAGGTGTTTAAAGTGAAGCTATTGAATCAGAGAGAACACTTTTTTGGCTGACATTATTGAGACACCTGTTAAATGTGCATGTAGTGGTAATAATGTTATGTAGTATTTAATATTAAAATGTGGTATTTTAATATAATGTTTGGTAGTATAAGTGGATAAGCCTGTGGGATGGACTTACATAACTTATTATGGTATATGGCATGGCTTTACACATGAGATTTACTTTTTAATTTTATATTGTTTACAATCTGCAAACTCCTTTCTATCTGAATTGAAATGCATACAAGTGTAGCATCACCCACTTATACCAAACGGGAGGGAGATCATTATGTTGTGACCATGCCATAATGATCACTCTCCCAAGCAGTTATGTTCCCAGTATAATGATCTCGTTGTATTATACATTGTTGTGATGAGTTAACAGTGTATGGGAATGGTATTGTTATGTCATGGCCACAGGATAATGATCTCCTTCCCTCTCATTATTAAGTCTGAATAAATCCTAGCAAAGCATTATGCATTTCATCATCAAAGGATGTGACCTGTCCTCTTGGAAGTTTAGACCCCAATTGCCATGTAGTGCCTTAATGTTAGTCACCGGATATGATGACTTTACTTAAAGTGACCATGAAAAAGTAATTCCTGGCGAGAGAGAGGTTTGATACATGTTTGATCATGTTTTGTAAACCTTTCAGAGTTCCTTGCCTGCAATGGGGCCTCTCTGTCCCTTTAACTCTCTCTCTCTCTCTCAGGCTGTGGGTGGCACCATGGCTGGAAAGACAGAGATTGTTCCAGAGTGATTAGTATGGCATTATGCTTTTTGCACAGCCGTGCTGTTGAACTAGGCACTGATGACAGGCTGCACTGAAATATGTGCATTTAAGCAGAAGCACTCAGAGGATGATTTACAGTCATATGTAGGGGGTATTGGCTTTCTCAGGCCAGTACCACTACCCCAAAGGTTTTATTCAGTCAAATGCTCTCTCTATGATTTATGGATTAGGAATGTGTACACAGAAGATGCTTGAAAAATTGCAGAACAATAGCGAAGGTGAAGTGGAACTGCAATAGCGGCAGTGAGCTGGGAGAAAGGTAATTTTTCAGAGTGATAAAACATCAGAAAATTCAAATGAGAAATTTGCTGACGTTGAAAAATAAATCAAGCGGGGCAAAAATCCGGGAATTAGTTTTTGCTTCACACAACCACGGATCGTTTTTGGCCCCAGCACTCGGGGAGTGGGGGGGGAAAATGAATGGCATTTCTGAAAAGGTTAACATATGCCACTAGGAGGCTGGTTACAACAGACTGATGGTCATTATGGATGCACGCAATTATTTTAAGGACTGTTTTAAGAAGTGGGGTCTCTGAGATGAAGACTGAATATTCACATGCTATGACTCAACCAGTGTTTTTGAAGAAATGGAAATTGTACCTTAAGCATACAAAGGGCCCATGACATTAGCTGAGAGTGTAATTACGCTGAAAAATATGAATGGAGAACAATTCTCTTATTCTCATACAGTACATGGCTTAAGCAAACACACCAGCGAATCAAAACATTTAAAAACATAACTATACCATAAAGAAGTGTTTAATTAGGAACATAGACATTTACTTATATAAATATGTTATGCTTTAATGCTCTGTAACCATCAAATCTCCCCGTGCCTTATAGTTCACTCGATTTAAAATCCAGAACAATAAAAAGTGTCTTGGGGTGTTTGTGTTAGCAGCCATCTGTTTGTTTTATGCAAGAGGGTGTCTTACGTAAGAAGGAAATGGGATGAGACATGAGACAGCTCTAGGCTTTTATTTGATATTTAACATTTACACAGGTTCAAATTAAACTGCATAATCTTGTGTGCATGTGTGTGTATATTTGTTCATGTGTGTGTGTGTGTATGTTTGTGTGTGTGTGTGTGTGTGAGTGTGTTGTTAGTGGGGGGGGATAACTTCATCCATTATGGCTAATGTCTACAACTGGGTTGCACCCCCCCCCCCCCCCCCCCCCCCCTAATCTCATTGACTTTGCACTTTTTACCTTGCAGTTAATTAAAAGGAGATTCACTATGATTATCTCAGGCCAGGGCCTCCGCTGCTGGGGAAGTCAGGTCATGCCTTGCCGGGGCTCTCCGGGGAAGGGCTTAGTATGCTCCTCAGCCACTGGAGAAAGATCCCAGCCAACACCCCACCTCGGGCAGCGGCCAGAGATGAAAGGCGCCGGCTTCAGAGTACGCCGAGTGGATCCGATGCTAGACACCCATTTTATGTTCGATGGGTGGGGATTAGCTTCTTCTTCTTTTTTTTTTTTTGTCCCCACTTCGTCGTCAGAGGACTGGGCCAGTTGTTGGCCCACCCTTTCCTTGTCATCCCCAAAGATTGGATGGATGTCTGTGATGAGAGGGCATTGACATTGACATTAACGATGTGAGGAGGACATTGCTGGAGAGATGTCCTCTACTACACATCATCTTGGTTTCCGGAAAGGTTAACTGTAATTTACGGCGTAATACGGTGTGATGCATTGTCTTTTAATGACGTATTTCTTTTACTGACTGCAATGAAATGACTAGTGATATATTGCTGGTGACTGGAAATGTCATGCGTACAGTACTGTATATGAATACCATCTCTGGATGTCCACTTGCTCCATGCATTGTTATTTTGCTCCTACTCACTCAGACTGAATTTTTGGTGTGATTTGCTATTCCAGCTCAAGGCATTTCCAGAGGCTGCAATGCTAAAATATATACAGTCATAGTGTGTCAAGTGCTGTTAACACTGTTGCTCAAGCTTATATGCTGTTTTAATGGACTCTGCCTGAATAATGATTGGATTCCTGCACACATATAATAAATGCTAAATGATGCCTGTTTCGTAAGGACACTGCATGTTGTGTGTTTTCTGTGTCTGGCCCGACACAGAAGCCTGGGAGCACTGCACTACACTTTTTTTTGGCAATAGCATGGTTTGACTCACTCAACAGAGGTGGAGAACATTTCAAGATTTTGCATAAAAAGGCATGTGAGCCTTCTCCATGTAACCTAAAGTCTGCCGTTGAGAAACGAAGAAAAGTGGCTTGCATGCCGTGCCATGTTTTTCTCCCCTCTGGGGCCTGGAAACAAGAGCGCTGTATATTGAGGGTTCCTCTTGACTGGAGATGCACTGTCACAGCATAATTTTCAAATGGGGCTCGCTCTCTTTTAGACTACAAGTAAATCACTCCTCTCACTAAACACACACATGCGAGACACACATTCACATAGCGAGGTGCACTGGCATGCTAGCAATTGTGCTATTTTAATGATGTTCTCCCCTCTCAACCGAAGTCGTAGCTTTGCAAAGAAAAAAGTTCAGAGCAGTAGACAGGCTGTGCGTGTGTGTGTGTGTATTCTTGTTTGTGTGATATATGAGTGTGTTACCGTGTTTAAGTTTCAGAAACTTCTACCTTGCATTTCCGGCCAGCGTGTATATTTATGCTCCCTCTGTTCAAAGTGGAGACATTTTCCTCTGGACTAATGAGGTGTCTCACTGAATCCCCCCTCCTAATAGAATGAGTGGGATGAGAGAGCTTTGCTCCTGACTGATATACAGTGGGCTTTCCTGCAGCCACAGGGCCCTAATGGTGTGAAAGAACACTCTGATCCTATCTGTGCTTCCTTTTTTTTTGTTCTTCCTTCCCTGTTTTTTTTTCTTTTCTTTTAAAGGGACAGTTTATGTCTTTTGGTAAACTTGTCTGCCCTCGCTTTCTGAGGATACAATTTGTTCCAAGGCTTCCTCAAACTGGGTTTCTAAAAACGTATCTGTTAGGCTGTTACACTTAACGGCTCATTTTTCAACGGAACGATAACCATCTTTTGTACTTTGGGCTCTCTTCTTAATCCCTGTGGGTGCCCACTCCATGCCGGAGTGAAAGGTGATTTTGATTAATCTACAGCAAGATTCGGGGGTGCACCGTGAAAATGTAATTGGGCGACACCCGGGGCCATGCAAGTCTGTCATGAATAGTAAGCAACCTGTCGGTATGGACAAAGGTCTTCTCATAGGATGTTTTTCATCACCTCACATTTTTCTATTTAGCTTAAGGCAAATATTTTAAAGAGGTCCCTAGACAGTTTTATTTAATTTTCTCTCAGATGAAAAACATGCTTTGTTACTGTTTCTTTAAAAACGTCTCGGTTACTTACGTAACCTCAGTTCCTTAAGCAGGAACCAGATATAACAGAATGGTACATGACGTCAGTCATGGACCCAAATCGAAGCATTTATCCATTCACGCCTGAAAGGCTGCGATTCGTCTGCGCTCTCTCCTGAGCCCGCCCCCTCAGGAGTTTATAAATTCACCAGCGCAACACGAATATATCCTTGGAAAGAAAACTGAGCAAGAAGTATCAACCAAGGCAACACTGTACACACTAAACTTGTTATATCTGGTTCCTGCTTAAGGAACCGAGGTTACGTGATGGTACAGTGGCAGCCAATCACACACACCAACTTTATTCATTGCCTTTGCCCTCCTAGAGGTTCATACGGCAGCTGGCGGTGAACATTTTACATTTTACATTTTACAACCTTTAACATAGGCGGCAGGGATCAGTGATCCCACGCCCGTAGGAAACCACCCTGGGATGTTTCATGTGCAACATAACATGTAGACACTAATGAACACACTCATCATTATATCGTTCTCAGGCCAGGGGATTCAGAGATCGCCCGCCTGTAGAACCCCATGTAGAAAACTAGGTTCAGCCACATCTAACATATAGAATCTAATGAAAGTGTGGCGAGAACTCCAGCTTGCAGCTTTGCAAATATCTTCCACTGAGACTTCCTTTAGTAAGGCCCAGGAAGACGAGACCCCCCACGTAGAGTGCGCATGCAACTTCTCCGTGGGATCTAAAGACAAGCTCTTATAAGACAACACGATAGCCTCTACTATCCAACGGGAGAGGCTCGGTTTTGATAGAGTTCTGCCTTTTGCACGTGCACCAAAGCACACAAATAGCTGATCTGATTGTCTGAAAACTCCAGTGCGCTCTACATAACAGCGGAGAGCGCGTACTGGACAGAGCTTATTCAAACGTTCCTCCTCTGCTGACGCAAAAGGAGGAGGCGAGAAAACTGCTAATTCAATCACCTGATTGCGGAATGGGGTTGCCACCACTTTAGGTGTGTAAGCAGCATTAGGTCCCATAACCACTCTGTCACTAGCGATCGAGAACTGAAGGCACGATGGGCTGACGGACAGGGCTTGCATGTCACCAACGCGCTTTGCTGACGTTAACACCAGTAGCAGCGCGGTCTTTAAAGAGACAAACTTTATGTCCACCGTCTCCAGGGGCTCGAATGGAGGCCCTGTGAGAGCACATAACACAACCAGCAGATCCCAAGAGGGTATGAGGTGCCTCTCTGGCACCCTGAGCCGTCTCACCCCCGCCATAAAGCGTGACGCTAGCGGGTGACTGCCAGGAGAACTGCCATTAATGCCTGCGTGGCAGGCTGAAATGGCTGCCAGGTACATCTTGAGAGTAGAAGCCGCCTTCCCCTCATCAAACAACTGCTGTAGGAATTCTAGTATAACGCCCAGCGCACAGTTAATGGGGTCATGCTGACGCGCAGCGCACCATCGTTCAAAACTGCGCCACTTCAGCGTATACAGAGCCCGTGTCGACACCGCTCGGGCACTCTGTATCGTAGCCACCACCGCGTCCGATAAACCTGACGCTATGAGCCTGCACCTTTCAGGTGCCAGGCCCTGAGACGCCACAGCTCCGGATGGGGGTGCCACACTGTCCTGTGCGCCTGTGTTAGGAGGTCTCTTCGTAGAGGCAGCTTCCAGGGCTGTTGCACTGACATATTGAATAGATCCGCTGCCCACGGCTGGTTGGGCCAGTGGGGGACTATCAATAACAATTCTCTGCCCTCGTCCGCTACCCTGCGCAGCACCTGCTGGAGGAGCGGGATCGGGGGAAAAGCATAAAGGCGTAGATCTGGCCACTAGTGGCCCAGCGCCCACAGGAGCAGGCGGTTCGCCCAATAGTGCAGTGACGGGGAGCGCACTCCGCCTTGACGGTTTATATACGCCAAGGCCGCAGTGTTGTCCGTCCTCACTAACACATGCTGACCACTCAGTCTGGGCAGAAAGTGTCGTAGAGCCAGGACTACTGTCCGCAGTTCTAACACATTTATATGAGACGCGGCCTCTGTCGCAGACCAGAGACCGTTCACGCCTCTCCCCTCGCAGACCGCTCCCCACCCCTTGGTGGAGGCGTCTGTGGTTACTACTACGCGACGCGTCACTATGCCCATAGTTCCTGACGCAGCCAGAAACCAGGGGGCTCTCCAGATTGCCAGGGCTCTCCTGCATCTGGAGGACACCGTTACCCTGCGGTGCCTGTCTGTGACTGCGTTGAGCCTCAGAGACAGGTACCACATTTGGAACGGCCGCATACGCAACATCCCCAGCGGGATCGCGATAGCGGCCGATGCCATCATTCCCAACAGGCGTTGGCAGCACAGCAACGAGACTGACTGTCCTAGTCGGAACTGGTGCACACATGTTTTGATGGCATTTATTCGTTCTCGAGACAGCCTGACCTCCATGGAGGTGGAGTCTAGAACCATGCCTAGGAAATGCGAAGTTTGGCTTGGGCACAGAACGCTTTTTTCCTTGTTTATCACAAAGCCCAGCCGATGCAGGTGTGCCACCACTAGATGGCCATCTTGTCCAGCAGACTTTCGTCATCCAGTCCGAAGTCCAGCTCCAGCTCGGGCAGGACTTCGGCTGGTGGTGGCTCCACCGCCTCGCGGCCCGCGGCCCTTGGGCTGGCAGGTGGCGGCGACGGGGAGAGGCTAACGGGTGAAGCTGCGGCAGTAAAGCGGCCGCTTACACTCACGTTGCCCAAGGCTGAGAGCGCACTCGGTCCTTCGAGGGTAATAACCCCGGATGGAGCCGGTGCAGCCCTCTCAGCGTCCACGCGCTCCCATAGCGCGAGGCGCTTTGTAGCCTTGGCTAGCGTCAGGCTAGCACAGATGCCACAGGCAGGGTCGACGCCTGAGAGCGCCGCCTCCGCGTGGGTCCTGCCGAGGCAGGCCACGCACCGACGGTGGCGGTCACCTTTGACTCGCACATGCCCACAGTCGGGGTACTGCCTTGACATCTTTGTTCTGAAAGTAGAAGAAAGTATTAATACACAAGCACACTATTAGCAACGAACACGTTGGTTAGCAAAGCTAGCAGGCTAGTCAGAAACTTAGCCAGCTAGGCAGCTAGGATAGTGGCTACTACTTCCAAAATGTAGTTGAGTCAACGAAATTTTGCAGCGCCCTGAGCTAGTGAGGGTAAAAGAACCCGAATAACTCACCAACCCGTAGAGAGCAAAAGCACACAAAACTCTTTGACCTGGTAGCGTAGAGGATTTACTCGGAGCTGGGGCTTCGTCTTGCGAAAATTTCAAAGAGGATATATTCGTGTTGCGCTGGTGAATTTATAAACTCCTGAGGGGGCGGGCTCAGGAGAGAGCGCAGACGAATCGCAGCCTTTCAGGTGTGAATGGATAAATGCTTCGATTTGGGTCCATGACTGACGTCATGTACCATTCTGTTATATCGCAGTGAACTGCGATAAGGAACTATAAATATCAGAAAAATGAATCGAATATTGCAGTACTAAGTCCAAGCGGCTTGTGCTCTCAATGCCATCAATCCTAGTATGCTTTTTCAGGTCTAATTAACTAACTAATCTTCCTTGTGCCATTAAAACATGCGATAATAATAGCACAGATCAGGTCAGATCAGATAGAAATTCTAAAATTCCCATGATTATACATGGAAATAAGTACATTTCACAACCTTTCCTATCGTTTATTATTAAAAGCGCATGCATATGATGTTCACCTCATCCAATTAAAATAAAGTTGAAAACTTTTTTTAGGCAGTGATAATGCCACTGACCCTGCCTTAGAGGTTTAAATGCACTGACATTCATTTCTTTTTTGAAACCTAAACTGCTAGTGGAGTTTAAGTGTTGCTTAATGTCCATGAAAAGAACAGAAAATGAAGACTGATAAAAGAGGTTCAGATTTTGTAAGTGCACAATCATACTAATATCATAATTGCCAAAAGTGATAAAAGAATTTAAGAAACTGAATGTATTGCTCATTGTACTAGTCCACTCTTTGAATAGCATATTAGTTCACTGAGTTCTAAAACATCCAGTTCATTTAGCTGAAAAACAATGAAATGGTGGCAGAGCTCTCAAGATAAAATGTAATGTCTATATAGAAATATCTACTGAGTTCCTACAGTAATACTGCAGTGGTGGCACTTGCACCAACCCCTATTCCAATACCTCTCACTTTGTTACGTGGATGGGGTGTACAGATCATTCTATCAATCCCAGTACAGACCCAAGTGAAAATATTACTTGACAATTAGGTCAGTGAAGCCTAACCATTGCATTTTCCATTCACTACCGTTCCTTGCTATGTACTGGGATGTGGTAACAACTATATATTAGGTCTTCATGTATAATAGTCATAATAATAGTAATAATATACACCATAATGTGTGAGTCTACTCAGTGGGCCACTAATGCACATGCTGTTATAAATTAATGAGATAGTTACAAGAGAGTTTATATTGGAGTTTAGCTGTGTCCAAAATGATAATTCTCCATGGATCTGACAATATGTATGGACTAGCAGTGGTGTGCTCTAATTGGATGAGCCTAAAGGACAGGAGCTAAGAACAAAGACGATTAACACGGACGTGCTGCTAATGATCCACACCTGTGCTGTTACACCCTCAGCAAATTTGCCATCAACTATCATTTAGTAAAGTCTATAGCAACGCTGGCATGGAAGGGGCTGGGGTGCACAAAAAGTAAGGGAACAACTCTTCAGAGAGCACCTTCCTAACTGGCACTTCGACTAGTGCTTAACTTGCACTTACAGCAGTTACATTTTTCTTTTCTATTTCTTATGTAAAGTAGTATTTATTGTTACACTAGGTGTCTATTGCTCGTAGCTTGACTGTTCTCTCTTGTACGTCGCTTTGGACAAAAGCGTCTGCTAAATGACTAAATGGAAATGGAAATGGAATATCACAGTAGGTTAGCCAAGAAGTTTCTTTTGGGCCTTTCATCAACATCAAGTGAGCTACTCTTCTGCAGTTGACGTTTTAATTGCACAGGTCTTGACAAGCCAGAAACTTAAAAGGACTCGACCCTGTCTTCTGTTCAGCTCTTATCTACTGCATAGGCGTCATATCGTGGATATCACTGTGATAGTGGAACAATGAAATTAATTGACCCAAGGATGTGCCACAACCTAGCCAGTACAGTCAGTACCACGGACAGCGGCCATTGGTGTTGCTGCAAGAATGCACACTCTCTTACATTTACATTTACATTTAGTCATTTAGCAGACGCTTTCATCCAAAGCAACATACAAAGGAGAGAAGAATCAAGCTGTACATACATGTCAGTATAAAGCAAAAACACAAAACTGACAAGATAATTGTCTTCAAATCAGTATATTTAAATAGTATGCCGTGTGTAAAGGTAATAGAATTCCAGTGAAATACATCGGGTCTCTTGACATGCTATGTATATGCATTTAAGTGTATACACATAGACATTGAAGCTGAAACATTTTTAACACAAAATATGGGTGATCATGATTTGACTACTGTCTGAAAAAATGATGTGTTGATTCCTTTATTGGCTGATTAATTGTAAGGCTGTTTTGTCAGACTGTTTAATCTTCAGTCAGTACCACAAAGGACTGAATACTACAATGGAAACAAAATAATAATTCATGCCAGATGTATGCCAGTTAATAACATTTTCAAGCTTCACATTAGCGTTCTTATTTTTTGGAACAACTTAATGTAATAACCTATTTGTATTGCCTCCTCAGTTAGCATCTCTGATTAAATCAGTTCTGTTGGGACACCTTTTGTGTAAGCATTCATCAATGTTCTGTGAAATGTTCATTAAATCTTTTTGGACAAAACTGACAAACATACACAAACAAGTCAGCCATTTTCTTGTACCACAGGAAAGAGAAAGAACTGGTAATGTCACATTTAACATGCTGTGAAGTCTAAAATAATACACCTGGGGAGTAAATTGTAGTGCTTTTGTGCGCTGATGCAATAACACCCAAATGTAAAAAAAAACATGCAAGTAAAGGGTGTCAAATGGGAGGGTGAAGTGCAGTAGGTAAAAAGTAAATGTTCTATGTGAGAAAGGACAACTTGCACTTCCTTTATGTACAGACATGTACAGCAAGTTCTCACGAAACAAACAGTTATAAACAGTTGTGATGTAATGTTCTTTTGGTTGGATTGCCACGCAATTATCGCTGAACCCATTGATTTTTGCAGAAGAGTCATGTTAGAGGATTGCTGCCATTTCAGTGTTTATTGCCATAAGTGCTCTGCTCTCAAAATGCGATCCATATGCCATAGCTGAACCAGGGGAAAATACAGTGGATGACGATGATGTTGGTTGCTAGTTTAACACTGAGTGCCAGTACATCTTTAAAAATGTGTAGTTTCAGTGAGGTCTGTGGTCTGTCAGGTACGCAGTGGGCTTGAGTGTCACTGTGTCTCCAGAAGGAACACAGACTGAGTAAATGAACACACACACCCACACACACACACACACACACACACACACACACACACACACACACACACACACAGACACACACACACACACACACATCCACATGCATGTACCCACTCACATGCACCATACAAGCTCCAACTGTGAGACAGTTGTCATTCTTGATGGTTGTGGCTGATACAATCTAAAACCCCGTAGAGAGTGGAGCACATTGTAATGTACAATGGAGCACATTGTAATATGCAGAGGTGTAAAGTAACGAATTACTTTTACTCACGTTACTGTAATTGAGTAGTTTTTTTGTGTACTTTGTAATTTTTAAGTAGTTTTTGAAATCGGTAATTTTACTTTTACTTAAGTAGATTTTGACTGAAGTATTGTACTTCGCTACATTGGAAATTACATCCGTTACTGAGTAAAAAAAAAAAAACATAGTTCAAGGCGGGAATCGCGCACCACAATTCTCACTGCAATGGTGGATGCTGCATAGAGTAAATGATGGAGTCATGCAAGGAGCCGGTACGGTGCCGAGTCACGAGAGATAGATATGGAGGAAGATGATAGTGCGGACTACCAACAAGCTGAAGCACCGAACTTTCCGCCAGTTGAAATTAAAGAAGATGAAGAAAACCCGTGGCCACATCTCAGCAAGCAGTTTGCCTTCCAACGTAAAAGAGGCAACAGCTATATGCTGTGTAAACTGTGCCTAATCCGCCAGTCAGAACTTTCTGCTTATACAAATTCATCTTCAAATCTGCGCAAGCATGTGTTGGTAAGTACAGTATTTGTCCCTTTCCATTAGTAGTTCAGACAGCGTTTTTGTCATTTAGTTAGCTTTGCTCCATTAAGCAAAATATGCGTTTCATGGCACTAGTAGGTAGTAGCCTAATTTTGGCTAGCACTTGCAACCTACCTGAGTATGCTAACGTCGACAGCGGTCATCCAATAGACTAATAATACCATTCCTGTCTTCCATTCGTTTCAGGTCATAGAATTATTATGTTCAGTCTCTCATATTGTGTTAAAAACTGCAGATCAGTCATCAGCAATGAAATACACCACACAAACTGATATTAGGCTAATCATTTGGCTGCCTCCCATGCCTTGAAACAGAACAATGTGAATGCGCACACCATCGTTTTCAGACAGTTGGACAAGTCAATGTGTATGTCGTTATCTGCAATTTATCACGATGTTTAGTCAGATATTGATAACGATAAGTGGTGGCTTTGTAACGTGCACGTCTTTCATGTTCATGCTAAGGGGTCCCGGTTAGCAAGAATTGAGGATTATGAATTGTGATGCATGTAGAAATAGAAAATAATGCTATAATTCTGTATACTGTAGGTCTGTCATCTCAATTAGCTATTTATAGCTATTTCTGTGTTATGATGCACTCTTGATGGCAGCTCAATACTTAATTGTCAGAAATGTTGTTTGTCATTCTACAGGTCTAGTCTATGTCAGACAACACCTTGACCGGATGTTGGAGGCTGGAGCAAGTTGGACAACATTCATCAGATGAAGATGATTTATTTTCCTCAATGAAGTCCAGAAGGTCAGAAGGTTCAGGGGAGTTAGAAGGGTACCTAGCCTGTGTCTCAGTCAATATGGATCTGCTGAACGCCTTTCAGAATATCAAAAACTGTCCCTGAAACTCAATACTGGCCTACCTGCCTCGGCCGCCTGCGAGCGACTCTTCAGCTGTGCTGGATTGCTGTTCAATGCAAAGCTAGCCCGGATGAACTCTACTCATCTTGAAAATCAGATGCTGCTCAAACTCAACAAGAAGTTTGTAGACTAATGCTCTAAAGGTGGACACAAGTAAAGTAACCAAAGTTTAAGCGGGGCAGCGGTATTTTAACTTTTTATTTTAGCTGTCATGTCTTGACATGTCCTCCCAAAAGTTCTTAAATGTTGTGTTGACATGTTTAATGTTTGACATGTTTAATATCATTGCACTTATATTTCTAAAGATTCTCCTTTAATAAAAAATAACTAGTTTTTGTATTGGATTTATGACCCCTTGTCCTTTTTTGCACTATATAGGAGCGGCCCCCATCAAGTTGTTGAAAGTAACTAAGTAACTTTTACTTAAAGTACATTTTAAATGAACTACTTTTTACTTTTACTTGAGTAGATTTTTAGATGGGTAATTTTACTTGTACTTAAGTAAAATTTCATCAAAGTAATTGTACTTTTACTTGAGTACAACATTTCAGTACTTTTTACACCTCTGGTAATATGTCTGTTTTTATAAGCACAGTATGACTCTATGAGGAGCATTATTATAACACCGAATGAAGGACTGAAGTTACCTGCTGACACGTTATATTGCTGTGTTCCTTTTTCACACAGGGTTATGTAACTCCTCGTCGCCTTTCACTGGAGGTCAAGCCCCTCATGGAGACGCGACTAAATATAAGAAGATGTATGAGGCTGTCCGTGTCCCTGCAGTCCTTCATGATTTAGGGGAATCCCTGCTGAAAATAGTGTCATTCACGCCAGAAATACATAAGGGAACAGCAGGGCTTTATGGAAGAGGGGACATCTCATTGTTATTCCGTGGCCACCACACCCACCCTCCGACTGCCAAGGTTTCCTGTCTTTCAGCTTTCTAGAATATTCCCACAGGGGGGGGGGGGAGAGCGGCCCCTCACTTCAGATGCAAGCTGAGGTCACCTCTGGAGTCCATCTTAGACTCTCCTCCTCTTTCTCATTTGCTAATAAGCAGGGGCAAGGGCACGGCAGGTCCTGGGATTTATTTTAGCTCATTATGAAGGAGCACAGCGAAAATCCCCTAGTCATGAGAGCCACAGTGATCTTCACTGTTCAGCTGCCATTGGGAGGGATGAAAAAGAAGGAAGAGAAGTAGATGAAGAAGAGGAGGAGGCGAAGGAGGGATCAATGAATGAAGCGGCACAGCACTGACAAACATGAAATCAATACTGTTCGTGTGGTACAAATGGAGGGGGTCCTTATGCCAAGGACTGGAGACAGAGTAGGGAAAGCCAAATCAAAAAGGGAAATCCCACCCGGAACACGCATGACATACTGTGCTGGTGGTCTTCTGTAATTTCCTCAATTGGCCTGCTACTTCACCTTGCCCCCTTGTTTCACTACTTGCTCTGTGTAGAGCCTGGCGATAAACCCCTACAGCCAGTCATCCACAGAGATGAGCACCAAGAGTTCAGCTTCATCTCATCTGGAAAGAATGGTGTGCACTTACTTCAACTGCTGAAAAGATTATAGACAATTTCAATTGTTATTGGCGCTATATAAATTCAATTCAATCAATTTAATTGAATAGTGAACAAGCAAGTGAGCTTGTTTGGCTGTCGGAAACCCAAAGGTTACTGAAGTTTTCCATAGTGTTTCATCATTCATATCAATGGGGAAAGAAGGGATGGAAAACAATGATAGCAAAAGCATGACAAGGGGCATTGCAATAATTTGCACAAGAGTACTACAAGGGATCAGGAAGGACATGTCAGAGTTGGCGTGGTGTTGATGTCTCAAAAGCTCTAGAAGCAGAAGCAGCGTGAAAACGAGCGGAATAATAGACAAAGGTAAAAAATAATAATAATAGAACTTAAGAAGAGCAATAGTGTGATTGTTCTGAGCAGTTTAGAGGGAAAAATCATTATTTGGTGGAGCTGTTAACAACTCATAGAGACTGTATCTGAAATGTAACCCTGACAACACATCACTTTTAGTAAAATGTCAGAAGTCAAAAAGGTTGGAAACCACTGGTTTAATCTTTAACACCATGCTGTATTTAAAAGCTTGTTATCTTATCCATTGTGTAAAATCTTCATTAGTAACTAAATCTGTATCTCCACTAGTAACTAAAGCTGTCAAATAAATGTAGTTGAGTAGAACTTACAATGTTTCCCTCTGAAATGTAGTGGGGTGGTTGAATAAAGCAAATAGTTACTTCCACCACTGCTCATATCCATGCGCTATCCAAGGACATGGAACGCAGCTGATCATTCTGAAAATCATCAAATGAGTCTGAACACCTAAAGGGCCCATTTCCTGAGAGCAATCGTCCACATTGGGAGAAAATACACTGCCTGCTGCTTTTGCCTGGGGCCACTGAAGTAATTACCTGGAATTCCTTGGTCCATTTGCAGCTCTGCTCGGTGGGATACTAAGTGTAGGTGTTTGTTTTGTGAGGTCCAAACATCCGGTCCCCTTAATCTTTCTGTCGATTACGGCTAGGAACAACCAGAACCCTATTCCTCATTTATTAGCCACTGAGCTACCAGGCTACGCTCAAGCCACCCTCAGGGCCATTATATACTTTTTCTGTAGCTAAAGCCACTGAGTTGGGCTCTAGCGACACTAGCACCAATGGGTTGTGTTTCTAAGTGGCAGACATACTGATTAAATGAGTACCTTCCCTCTACAGTAAGTCACTTTGGATAAAGGAGTCTACTAAATAAGTATAAATATCTTTAATTAGCTTTTCTTGGCTAGTATTCTGCCCCGTCTTTAATTAACTGGGCCCCATATCTTTAATCACAGTCAATAGTGCAAAGGTCTTCCAACAGCTTTTGGGAACATTACTAACACCTAACAATACACTGTGTGAAGAAATAAGTAAAAGTGTGAATCATGCCTGTAACAGATGTCCTTTAAAGACCCCCGATAGTCATGCCTAAGGGAGTGTGTGTGGAGAAGGGAGGGGGGATTTCAGGGTATGTAAAGTGACCCTCGAGGAGAAAGGCCATTCATAATTTAGGTGTCCACTGCCACAGGGGCAGTTAATAAAGCTTTAATAATTCAACGTAGCATAATGAAAAGTCAAAGTTTCCCACAAAAGTCTGGCTCGCAGTTAATAAAAGTGTAATGCACATCTAATTTTACCGCGCGCCTCGGCGTGAGTGTGCGCCCTACTGTGGATTGTGTTTGGGGTTCCTGATGTGTTTGATGCATGTGACGGGTGTAGCGACTCATTAGCACTTCCGTAAACTGTGGTGGCTAATGGGCTCATTATTCCAGCACTGCCAAACAGGGTGCAATAACACTTCCTTGTTTTGGCACATTATTGTGTATTAGGAGAGGTGGTGTGACCACTTGGCTTTGAAGGTGGAAAAGACTTTTCAAAAGGCATCATAAAGTACTTGATCTTGTTTTTTCACCTCTGTGTGTTCTTGTTTTCCTCTGGTCATGATGTAACCATCTGGCTTATTTGTTATCGGCTGACATTTTCATTTTTCATTCATTAACCAATTGATGTAAACATGATCATTGCCCTGGATTATATAAAAAAAATCTGCATTGCATAAAGGCTGTTTTGCCCCAGCATATCCTTTCACTGCACTACCCTTAAGATGAAGCAGGGACATCGCATTGTTGAAACAATACAAAAAGCTGTTACTTCCTGAAAGCCTTATCTATGATTAGACTTAAGACATAATATATTGTTTGACAGGAAGTGATTTTTAAAAGTGCTCTTCTCTCTGTTCATTACATATCAAATGTGCAGACAATGGGCCGGTAGTAGAAGAATGCATTTAAACTTGAAGTGTGAAAGGAGGCCTTTTTGATGTGGAGCACTTTGAGATTGTGGGCTATTACGTGAGGTGTTTGTGTTGAAAGGGCCTGGGCATGCTGTATGCAGAGCAAGTTATTTAACACTGATTGGAGGTTGTCTTGTCAAATGGCACTCACCATGACACGTCTTAACACTGAGTGCCATTCAAGGTCATGCTTCATATTTTAACATCAGCATGGTTCAATTTGCTGCCCATTACCGAAGTTTTATCTTCAATAATTCACAACTTTACTAAATTGCCGGCCACAGCTTTTCAGATTCACGGCTTGTACTGCTGGCTTGTACTGCTGGCTTGTACTTAGTGTGAATCCTTTAGTATCTCCTCCCTGGAAGAGCGCGGCTCTCTCCTCTATGAACACTTTGCAAAGGGCCTATCTAGTGATAGCGTTAATTATTAAGCATCAACGAGGCTGTGAGAAAAAAGAATATGGTCATTGTACCCTGATCCTGTTGAATACATAGAGAGGAGGTGTAGGTGAGTAGATCCTCTATGTGGGGTACATGAGGGGTAATATTTGAAACCGTTTGGTGATTCGGCTCTTCAGCTGACGTAGATACTGGGCCTACCAAGAGAGAGACTTAACTCTGACCTTGATAGCTGAGGGACCTGCCAAATGGAGATGGCGAGGCTGACACTCATATTCACTTTTTTTTTAAGGCTAATCGATTGAAATCATCTGAGATTAGCTCCTCAAGTGTGTTCCCCCGAAAAAAAATATCCCATGCATTCCAAGAGATTAATTATTGCTGGCTTGAATTTCAATAATTAGATGCATATTCATGCAAATGAATTCTAGCAAGGTCTCATGAGAGAGTGATGGTTTAAAAAGAACATATATATATATAAATATATATATATATATATATATATAAATAACTATATATCTATATAAATATATATCCTCTGTCATCTGGCAAGCCATCCTGGTTGGCACAGAGGGAGTAAATCTGCCATGGTTTATTATCTAATCTGTGCACACATCCATGCCCCCCACGGCCAGCTGGGGGCACTCTCAAGTAAGTGCACACCCCATCACTGCACTGTAGCTTGCATGGCAAGAATGTGCTTTTTGTGGTCTTTTGTGCCACCAAGTAAAGCCCTCTCTGTGTCTCTTGTGCAAGTGTCTATGACTGTTTATTTATTTTATATATATGCTGATTGAAAAACAAAGTCTATGAAATATCAAACATATGAGCTGAGCGTCTGAAACAATGTTTTTTCTCTGTGTTCTGGTTGTTTGCTCTCACAGGATTTACATTAGTCTGCTCCAAGACATCAAAGAGTAATTGTGATCATTAGGGTAACCATTTTAATCTGCTGTATCGGAAGAATGCTGCAACGTTTAAACTCTCCATATGAAAGCATTAACAGCTATTATCAACATGCAACAAAAAGGGGGCGCAACTCTTTTTTTTAGAAGAAAGGCTTAGATTTTCCTGCTTACTGTTAACTCACATGCTTGAGTAAATCCTTATGTACGGGGGACTGAGACTCTGCTGCTGATGTCATACTGTTCAGTGGCCATAAGCATCCATTAGCTCATGCTTTTATCCTCATATTGGTGTACAGCAAAATGAATAGACTACTATGTGGAGTCTATGTTCAAGTTTGTGTCATTCTGCATGTCTAGACGAGGACAGAGATGAAAAGAAAACAGAACGGGAATGTAATTGTGTATGCATGTCTACCTACCTCCCAACCTGGCAACCCAGCTACCTATATGCTGTGTCTTCTTGTTTGTCTGCCATTGTTGACATCTTCTGTCTGTTGGCCTGTGCATCCAGACTCCAGATGTTGTATGTACAACTGCTAGTACAGCCATATGACAGTGCCAGTGGCATATGTAAAGGAATCAATGTGTTGGTGTATGCTACTGCTAGTACACCCATATGACAGTGCCAGTGGCATATGTACAGGAATCAATGTGTTGGTGTATGCTACTGCTAGTACAGCCATATGACAGTGCCAGTGGCATATGTACAGGAATCAATGTGTTGGAATGGAAATGGACAACATAAATATGCATGGTTCATCTCACAAAGGTATGGAGCCATAGACTCCCCTACTGCGTGATTCATTCCTTCAGAGAAAGAACGTATGAGGTCAATTTTGACCCTGATAGTCAAACTCACCAATGCCAATGAAAAGGCAAGTCCATTATTTACACATATACACGTATTATTTACAAGGCAAAAACACCCCCCCCCCCCCCCCCCCCACACACACACACACACACACACACATATATATATAGCTCATGTCTTATTCAGCAGTGATGGAAAATAACTGGGAATGCTGTGAAATTTAGTCTGGGAAATAAAGTCTGGATTTGACACAGGGATATGTTAAGGCAGGAAGAGGCATTGGGGTTCTGCATTGCATGAATCCGTTCATGGATTCTTTGTATCAACTAATAAACCTTTCGAAGTAGACTAACAAAGAAAAAAACTAAAAACCCCAGTGTCTTTCTGAACAGATAATGGAAAATAATTGATCAAATATTAATTTACCAGCTGGGTAGCACCAGCAGGAAATGCTAAATATATCAACAGGAATATTTCAATTGGAAGTGTCTCCTGATGCAAAAATGCTACAAGCGCTAGTCTCTGAAACCTGAAAGTCGTCTCCCAGACTGTGTCATTGTTGTTGGGTTCTGTCAAATATATGTGATATTTCAGGCAGAAATTATGTACATGTATGTAATTGCTTGGAGTACTACTTTAATGTTGCAGAGCACATATCTATCTATTAGGATACATAATGATCGGGCTACTACCTATAAAATACCAACTGTCCTCTAGGCTCCCCTTTAAAAGAAAACTTACATTAGAGGCTGGTCCAAAGGCATTGTGCTAGGCTATAACTACAACTACATTTTCATTTAAATAAGTTATCCTACAGTCTGCTGGGGGCACTGACATACATATACCACTTTGTGCAACACTAGCCAGGATTAATTTTAGCCCACATTTAAAATATCTAGTCAAATCACCTAGTCTAAAAAGAAAAAGATCTTCTGGGGTGCACAAGGGCAGTACTGTAGTGCAGTAGTGTGTGAAGCTATGGATGCGTTTTGTCTCCAGTGCTGAGGTTCTGTAGTGAAAAATAGAAGGTATTTGTTGGCTGCTGTTCCCATCATGCATTAGTTCATCTTAACTAGGCACTGGCATTTGGAGGAAAACATGTTGTTTAGCACCCCATTGCATATGCGGCTCAGGGCACTTCTAAAAGCAACGTAATGGGAGACATTCATTATGGAGAAAACAGAAAAGGTCAGGGAGCACACTCTTGTGACACTTTCTTTCTTTTTCGGAAGAAATAAGAGAGCCACAGAGAGAGAGAGAGAGAGAGAGAGAGAAAGAGAGAGAGAGAGAGAGGAAAGTAAGAACACTCAAAGCTCTGTGGTAGAATACCCTATGGAGTCCTGCCAGCCTACCTTTGCTTTTTTAGCTAATTATTTCAAAGCTAACCCTGTGGAGCAAAGGCTTACACAAACAAATGAACCAGCACAGCACACGAGCACTAAAGGAGAAAAGGGGGTGATTCATTGCCTGACGTTTTTATTTTTTACATGTTTTCTGGGAAACACTTTGAACACATCACAGCATAAACACTATATGAAGACATCTGGCAAATGTGAATCTGGGAAGCTCTGATATCATGGTTTAAAAGATGCACACAGGAATTTCCTTTGATGGTATCAACTATATTGGGGTGACTCAGTGCGTGTATCTGTTATCGCAGAGGTATGCACATACAAGACACAGAATGAGAAGCATTCACATCATTGTCCACCTTAGAGAATCAAGTCAGGGAGGCCATTAATTTTGAACAACAAAAATCAGGTGTTATAATTATACTTATGACTAACTTAATGCAGTTAATTAGGATATGCATAGTATTACACCATGTAAAGCGCAGCTCATTACAAACTGAGCAGCTGGTAATTTGTGGCACAGACAGAAACTGTATAATCAGGGTGAAGTGCAATGAAGTGAACCTTTTATAATGCAGAACCTGCTGAACCTTCAAAACACCATGACAGACCCAAACTGCTGCTGTTTTTCGGTTTGTACCACCTGTAAAATGCGAAGTGCTTTATTAACCCCCAGAAACTAGCCTCCGGCCATAAATAATTCCTCTGCTATCAAAAAATGAAGTAATGATCCTTCTAGCCATCTTATCACCCCCAAAGGCATCCCCCTCTCCTGGGGTGATGCCACAAGGGCTCATCTGGTTCTCAGAAGGGGACAGCGATAAAGTAAACAACCCAACACTGTCGGTCTTGTGCTTAGTTTAGAGTTCCCGGATTCATCACTATAACTCAACCAACATCAACACACATATTGCCACACAGGTCAAGTCACACAATTAAATGTAAATACAGGGCATAAGCCATTCATGAGAACATATGATAACTAGAGATGCATTTCCGCAAGAAAATGAGAAGTGTGATTACGCAACAGCAACAGAGGATTGCTAACCCTTGCCCAGCAAACGTCTCGGTTACTTACGTAACCTCGGTTCCTTAAGCAGGAACCAGATATAACAGTATGGTACATGACGTCAGTCATGGGGTACAAATCGAAGCATTTATCTATTCACGCCTGAAAGGCCGCGAGATCTGTCAGCGCGCGCTCCTGGGCCCGCCTCCCAGGAGTACTATAATATCATTACGCGCCCTCAGATCTGCCTCGGAAAGAAACTGAGCAAGACAATCAATCCAAGGTAACACTGTACACGCCAACTTTGTTAAATCTGGTTCCTGCTTAAGGAACCGAGGTTATGTAAGTAACCGAGACGTTCCTTATCGCAGTTCACTGCGATATAACAGTATGGGACCCTATACATTCCCGCATGATAATACAGTGGCAGCCAATCACACACACCAGCTATTGAAGCCCTGGCCCTCATAGAGGTTCATATGGCCGCTGGCAGTGAACATATTAACAGGGCAACCTTTATCATAGGCGGCAAGGATCGCGATCCTGCGCCTGTAGGAAACCACCCTGGAGTGTTTCATGTGCCACAAACATATAGACACCGATGAACACACTTATCATATACATCGTTCTCAGGTCAGGGGATTCAGAGATCGCTTGCCTGCAGAACACCATGAATTTAACAGGGCCACCTTTATCATAGGCGACAGGGATCCGTGATCCCGCGCCCGTAGGAAAACCCTGGGATGTTTCATGTGCAACATAACATGTAGACACTAATGAACACACTTATCATATATATTGTTCTCAGGCCAGGGGATTCAGAGATCGCTTGCCCGCAGAACGCTATGAAGAAAACTAGGTTCAGCCACATCTAACATATAGAATCTAATGAAAGTGTGGCGAGAACTCCAGCTTGCAGCTTTGCAAATATCTTCCACTGAGACGCCCTTTAGTAAGGCCCAGGAAGACGAGACCCCCCGCGTAGAGTGCGCATGCAACTTCTCCGGGGGATCTAAAGACAAGCTCTTATAAGACAACACGATAGCCTCTACTATCCAACGGGAGAGGCTCGGTTTTGAAAGAGGTCTGCCTTTTGCGCGTGCACCAAAGCACACGAATAGCTGATCTGACTGTCTGAACGCTCTAGTGCGCTCTGCGGAACAGCGGAGAGCGCGCACTGGACAGAGCTTATTCAAACGTTCCTCCTCTGCCGACGCAAAAGGAGGAGGCGAGAAAACTGCTAATTCAATCACCTGATTGCGGAATGGGGTTACCACCACTTTAGGTGTGTAAGCAGCATTAGGTCGCATAACCACTCTGTCACCAGCGATCGAAAACTGAAGGCACGATGGACTGACTGACAGGGCTTGCATGTCACCAACGCGTTTTGCTGACGTTAACGCCAGCAGCAGCGCGGTCTTTAAAGAGACAAACTTTATGTCCACTGTCTCCAGGGGCTCGAACGGAGGCCCTGTGAGAGCACGTAACACCACTAGCAGATCCCAAGAGGGTATGAGGTGTCTCTCTGGCACCCTGAGCCGTCTCACCCCCGCCATAAAGCGTGACGCTAGCGGGTGACTGCCAGGAGAACTGCCATTAATGCCTGCGTGGCAGGCTGAAATGGCAGCCATGTACACTTTGAGAGTAGAAGCCGCCTTCCCCTTATCAAACAACTGCTGTAGGAATTCTAGAATAACGCCCAGCGCCCAGTTGATGGGGTCGTGCTGACGCGCAGCACACCACCGCTCAAAACTGCGCCACTTCAGCGTATACAGAGCCCGTGTTGATACAGCTCGGGCACTCTCTATTGTAGCCACCACCGCGTCCGACAAGCCTGACGCTATGAGCCTGCACCTTTCAGGTGCCAGGCTCTGAGACGCCACCACTCCGGATGGGGGTGCCACACTGTCCTGTGCGCCTGCGTTAGAAGGTCTCTCCGCAGAGGCAGCTCCCAAGGCTGCTGCACTGACATATTGACCAGATCTGCCGCCCACGGCTGATTGGGCCAGTGGGGGGCTATCAATATCAATTCCCTGCCCTCGTCCGCAATCCTGCACAGTACCTGCTGGAGGAGCGGGATCGAGGGAAAAGCATATATGGGTAGAGCCCAGCGCGTCTATGCCTAGTGGGGGATCGTCGCCCCCTAGCGAGAACCAGAGTGGGCAGCAGGTGTTCTGCCTGTTCGCGAACAGGTCCACCTGCGCCTTGAAAAAACGCACCCAGATCTGACCTATCACTTGTGGGTGAAGGCACCAGTCTGCTGCTCGAGGATCGCCCCTTGATAACAGGTCCGCACCGTAGTTGAGGTGACCTGGTATATGAACTGCCCTGAGGGACAGGACGTGCCTCACTGCCCACAGGAGCAGGCGAGTCGCCCAATGGTGTAGTGACGGGGAGCGCACTCCGCCCTGGCGATTTATATACGCGGAAGCGTCTGTGGTGGAAGCGTCTGTGGTCACCACCACGCGACGCGACACTATGCCCATAGTGCCCGACGCGGCGAGAAACCAGGGGGTTCTCCAGATCGCCAGGGCTTTCCTGCATCTGGAGGACACCACTACTCTGCGATGCCTGTCTGTGACTGCGTTGAGCTTCATAGACAGATACCATATTTGGAATGGCCGCATACGCAACATCCCCAACGGGAGCGCTATAGCGGCCGACGCCATCATTCCTAACAGGCGTTGGCAGCACAGCGAGGAGACTGACTGTCCCCGTCGGAACTGGCGCACGCATGTTTTGATGGCATTTATCCGTTCTTGAGACAGCCTGATCTCCATGGAGGTGGAGTCTAAAATCATCTTGCCTGGGGCAGAGAACGCTTTTTTCCCTGTTTATTACAAAGCCCAGTCGATACAGGTGCGCCACCACTAGATGGCCGTCCTGCACTGCTGCAGCCTTTGAATGAGAAGCAATTAACCAGTCGTCCAAATAATTGTAAATGCGTAAGCCGCGTAGACGTAATGGGGCGATGGCTGCCTTTACGCACTTTGTAAATACCCTCGGCGCTAGGGACAGGCCGAATGGGAGTGCGTTGAATTGGTACGCTATTCCTCCGAACGCAAACCTCAGATATCTCTGATGTCTGTGGTGGATCGGAATGTGGAAATAAGCGTCTTTTAAGTCTATCGTGATAAACCAATCGTTTGGCCTTATAAACTGCACAAGCCTGCGTGGGGTCAACATTCTGAACCGTAGCGGCATGAGTGCTTTGTTTAACACACGTAGATCTAATATTGGCCGATAATTCCCGTCTCTTTTGGGTACGAGGAAGTACCGGCTGTAGAAGCCTGCATTTTCCTCCTCGGGAGGGACTCTGCTTATTGCCTCCTTTCTGAGCAGGGAGATTATCTCTTCCCGTAGGAAGTGAGACTGTTCTCGCTGCACCACAGACTGTATCACTCCGCTGAATGGCGGAGGGGAACGGGCGAATTGCAGCACGTAACCCCTTGTGATCGTCTTTAGCACCCATGGTGACACTGCGCATGCGCGCCAACTCTCCACACAACCAGGGAGGTTGTGCTTTGAGTTGAATTTGTCGGGGACTAACCCGCTCATGGTCAATGAGTCTAAGCCTAGCTCTACACCCACTCCGCCTAGGGAGGGAGACGAGATCTGGGGCTGCCCCCTCATGTTTTTGAAAAAAATGTGGGGGTGCGATTACACTGTGTGCATCGCGGGGGGAGTTGCACAAGCATGCCTGGGCACTGCGCCATCTGGGACAGGAGTTAGGACATATGATTGTGGTGCTTGTGAAAACCTGCTTACCGTGCTGGACATGATTTCCACATGTGAGCGACGGGCTGATTTCTGTGGAGACGGTGTGGACTCCACCGCTCCCCCCTGTGTGACGAGTGGCTGACTGTCACGATCAGGAAGCCTGAGGTCTCCCTCTGCCTCGCCCGCGGCGAGCGGAGTGCTGCCGCGGAGCCTGGGCTGCGCCCTGGGCAGGGCGCGCAGCTGGTCGCTGTGCTGCAGGCTGCACTGGAGGGCGGAAGGGGTGTCTCTGCCAGCCTCGCCCGGTGGACACCTTTGCTGGAGGCGCTGGCGAGCGGAACCCGCTTCTATTCTGGCCCGGTGCGGGTGTGGTGTGTCCTGAGGAGGACGTCTCACCTGTGCCACTAGAGCGAGGCATCCAAGCCTGGAATACCTCTCTGCTCTTCTGCTGTTCTTCGAACTTGGCAGCCATTGTGACCACTGCCTCCCCGAAGGCGCCCTGGACAGAGACCGGGGCGTCGAGGAGTGGTGCTTTTTCTCTGTCTGACAGCTTAGCCAGTGATAGCCACAGAGACCTCTGGGTAGCCACCGCGGCACCCATCACCCTCCCCAGTGCCTGTGACATGCACCGAGTTTGTCTGAGCGACAGATCCGTCACGCGACGGAGTTCTGCCACAGACGGGTGATCTTCCCCCAGCGACAAGGCAAGCTCAGTCAGGAGCTTTGCCTGGTAGCGCTGTAGCAATGCAGCCGTATTGGTCATGCAGGCAGCCTGCCCTGCAGCCAAGTAGGACTTCTCTGCCAGCTGAGCCTGGTGTCTGCCCACCCGCGTGGGCAGGAGAGGCTTCTGGCCGAGACGCATTGTGGGGGAGGCGGGCGAGAGGTAGCCCGCTACTGCATCCTCCACCTGAGGAAAGGAGAGGTAGCCCCTCTCCTTAGCCATGTGGAGCTGCATGTAGGGCGCGAACCCCGGCACCGGGGCTCGGCCCGAGTAGGGTATCGCCCATGTCGCCTGCAGTTCCTCGTGCACCTCCTCGAAAAAGGGGATGCAGCTGGGAACTGACGCGGCGGAGCCAGCATAAAACTCCCCGTCCAGCAGCGAGGACCGCACGCTGGGAGGGGGAGGGAGCCCGAGGCAGCTGGCTGCTCTCAGCGCAACCTCGTGGAGTTGCTGGCCAAGGAGCCGAGACGAGGTAGGAGGTGTCTCCACCCGCATCCTAACGTCATGGCTCGTCTGCATTGCTTCAGCGATTGAGCTGTGCTCATCGGAGAAGTCTAGCAGACTATCATCATCCAGGATGATGTCCAGCTCGAGTTCAGGCTGGACATCGCTTGGTTAAAACTCCTCAGCCTCGCTGCCCGCAGCCCCAGGGCTGACAGGCGGCGGAGACGGGGAGAGACCCGGGGGCGGAGCTGCCGCTGCAAGGCGACTGCTCACGCTCACCAAGTCCAAGGCTGAAGACGCACTCATTCCTACGGGGGCGTTAGCCCCGGATGGAACCAGTGCAGTCTCCTCGGCGTCTGCAACGCAAGGCGCCTGGTAGCCTTAGCTAGGAGGCTAGCACAGATGGAACAGACAGGGGCTTTGCCCGAAAGCGCGCCCTCTGCGTGGTCCCTACCTAGGCAGGTCACGCACCGACGGTGGCGGTCGCCCTTTGGACGGACGTGACCGCAGTCGGGGTAGTGTCTGGCCATCTTTTTTCAATCTGAAAGTAGAGAAGAATGTTAAAACACAAGCACACTATCTGCAACGAACACGTTGTTAGCAAGCTAGCAGGCTAGTCAGAAACTTAGCCAGCCAGGCAGCCAGGATAGCAACCACTACTTTCAAAATGAAGTTGAGCCAACGAATTTTGTAGCGCCCTGAGCTAGTGAGGGTTAAGGAACCCAGATAACTCACCAACCCGTAGAGAGCGAAAAGCACACAAAACTCTTTTGACTGTGGTAGAGCGTTTGAGATATGCTCGGAGATATTCACTCCGTCTTGCGAAGTTTCAAAAGAGGCAGATCTGAGGGCGCGTAATGATATTATAGTACTCCTGGGAGGCGGGCCCAGGAGCGCGCGCTGACAGATCTCGCGGCCTTTCAGGCATGAATAGATAAATGCTTCGATTTGTACCCCATGACTGACGTCATGTACCATACTGTTATATCGCAGTGAACTGCGATAAGGAACCACAGATTATACAACCTTAACGCATGAGCATACAGCACTCAGTAGGCTTTATGATTAATGAAACAGTATTCAAAATGAGTTGACAGTCTTCATTTATTGTGTGCAATAACATACGTATCCACACTTTTATCATCTGTCTATTTACTAAGAACAAGGTCAAAAGTGTTAAAAGACTAAAGTGTTGCCAAATTGTACCCATCCTTCATGCTTTAAAGCAACATTATGCAACAATTTGCCACTTTTTGAGATTATAACCAGCTAGTTTTGATATCATCTCCAAACTCATTTTGATGGTATATGTTCATGTGAAGGACTGATAAACACACCTTTCGTTCCCACTAGCCATCCAGGATTTGCACTAAAGCACTATTAGCCATCAACTGAACTAAGTACCGTGTAGTTGTAATTGGTTTAGTAATTATAGTAATTGGCAATTACTCAGATATAATTGCGTTGTTCTTAGAAAAGTAGGCAACCAAAACTTCCTCTATTATCCATTAATTCGAGTTACAATTGCAGTTATCGAAGGTTTAGGTTGGCAACAGCCCAAGTTTACCGGGAATTATGTACTATCTCGAAATAAAGATAGTACTTTCCAATTAAGTACTTTTTTCTTATATAGTTATTGTTGGCTACATGGCTACACCCATTTATAACTGATTTATTAAAACTGTACCTACCTGGTAACAACCCTCACAGGAACAGTTTTCCTTTAGGGTCATGGTACATCTTGTAAATACTGGGAACATTGGTAAATACTGGGTACGTTCTTGCAAATTCTTTTACAATTTACTCAGTATATAAGCTGAAACTGTACTGTAAAAGGATGTCTTGTTTGTTTCCATGGTATTTCCAGAGCGTTACTATATCCTTTGTAACTTTGTTATTCCTTTCTCCATGCAATAAACACAAACTTGCACCATATATATTCTGCAATGTGTATAAGCAAAACATGACAATTAACTCAGTAAGAAACCTGAAACTGTACTGCAAATGAAAGCTTGTTTGTTTGCTTACCATACCATTTATAATAGATTATTCCATGCTGTCAATGCAAACCTTTGAGAAAAGAGGTCCAAAAGAGAGTCCAAACAACAGATACAAATGGAGAAGAGATATTAGGCGTCTATATATGATATATATTAGGCGTATATACAGTATATGATATATATTAGGCGTATATACAGTATATGATATATTTAGTAAGGGAAGGTTTGTGGCTTCTAGAGTAAATCATTTAAAATGGATTCATAAGTGTCATTAAAATACACAGATTCATGGCAATAAAACAGCCATTTCAGCAGCATGGGTTTGAAAATAATACAACAACTGAGAAATACTGTATTGAACTGAGATGAGGTGATCCCAGGGACACAAGTCTCACTCCAAGTTGAACTCAAAAGTTACATCCCTGATCATTATAGAGCTATTTATTGTGCCATTTCTTTCTTTCATTACTTACTTCGTGATGAACATATTTATTTATTTCTCTGGCATATTTATTTATATCAATATGAATAAAAATACATTATGTAGTTTCAAGAATGTGGGGAACTCCCTTTGTTTGAACATGAACACTCAAACTGAAGCCTAAGCAGATGGGAATAACTTTAGCACTTCACCACAATACTATACATTTTGCATTGGGAACCTTGAGGTGCATTCAAGGCAATGAGCAGTGATCACTTAAGAAGGAGCTGCTTTTGGATACCCACAACATTACCAGTCTGTGTATTAAACCATCATATCTTTTCCACGCCAATGAGCACCACCTGACCCGGCAATCAAACAAGTGCCTCCTTGTTGCCACCCTGGTGTGTGGCTAGATTGTGTCTGTTAATGCAGAATTGAACACCTGCTTATATTTACTCAAGCACATTTACTTCTTCTGCGCTTTTCCAAATGATTGCGCTCAACCTTGGTAAATCACATTAAATATGTTAATTGACTTATTTGCATTACTTCATCCAACTATTTTGTGCACATAGGAATGGCCAATTTGCATATTAATATGGTTGAATCCACAAATATAAACAACGTGTGCCTACAAATTCGTGAAAGTGTAAGAGTTTACCTAATTTGCTCAGAGGAGTATTTGCAGTTTGTTCATAGGTTTTTCGAATAATCTCCCAATTCTTTCAAAGTATAAATACCAGTGCAAGATAACTAATGTGCAAGTGACTGAATAAATAAGAGACTGAACTTTTAATCCAAACACTGCCCATGCAACACACACAAAACTGCTAATAGGGATTCAAATTAGGCCAGCGTGTCTGTACACTACTCTGCCATTATACTACCCACCTCCCGTTAATAATAAATCCGACAAGAGTCATAGTTAGCTGCATATTTGCATAAGACGTGCCTTGATGTGAGAGTCACCATTCCAGGACTGGCCTGTCAGTCGATCTCTGAAACAGAAACAATTTAAGGAGAATTCCGAGAGAAGTTTTGCCAAGAGCTCTGACATCTTTATTAGCTCTTTATTACTCAGCACCTGGCACCTGGAACTCTACCATGCAGTCGAAGGAAACACTGTCACTGTGTATTTATAAAAAATCCTGACTTTTCATTTACGTGACAACTAAAAAGAAATGAGCTATTACAATTCGGCATTCATTATGTTGCATTGTTCTCATTACAAGTTTATTTTTAAAGTAGATAGATTGTTGTCACTGTATATCTCCTTCCGTGAAATACGTTGGAAAGTGCAGTTTTTTTATGCCACTTTGGAAATCGGCTAATGTTGTTGAATGACATGTTATCCCCCAGTATCAATCCAGTCTTTGAAATAGGAGGCAGACTGTTTGTGAAATAATTCCCCCCTGAGTGAGCCTCGGAAAATTGCCCAACAGGTGGCCAAGGACTTCTTTTCACAAAGGAGACAATACCACATTAGTGGCATTGTTGTGACACCATCACTTTTGAAAAATGTGCTCTAAGCTTCAATTGTACCATGAATTCAACAGCAATCCACACACACACACAGAAAAGTTATATTCTGTTGAACTGTTAAGCTTCTTTTTTTTGTATGAATTGCTTAGGCCTCGTTTGAGTTTTACAAAGTGCAGCAGAAACAGTTTTTATCCGTTTTATTTCTGCACTTGTGCATGTTTTTTCCCTTAATTCAAATGTTTAATTACACTGGGCTCTAATCACACCCCTCATCAGATATGACAACTACAGTATCCATGACAACACCTCTGGCAGACACTGAGGTCTGGGAAATGATAGGATAGATCAAGACAAGTTGACAGGGAAATTATGATTGATGTGGAGGTTTCTGAGAGAGCAACACAAATTCATGTGGAAATGTAATCTCTCCGTTGATGCTTGTCTGGAACCTCAGTATGTCTGTCATTTTTTTTCTTTTGTCTTTCTTTTTTCTTTTTTTAAAGGTGCCAGAGAGTGACATCTGAGACAACACGATGTTCAAATTGCTCATGACACATATCACACGTATGAGACAAATGTGTTCACAGCAAACACAATGAGAAAGCGGTTGCTGGGGAAATGGAAACGTTGGAGAAAAAGAATCTCTCTAAAAAAAGAAGGAAAAAAAATTGACTGTGGTTCACATATGAGCACTGCAGACTCAGAAGCAAACCGCTTTGAAAGTCTGCCTCAGAGGAGGTTAGCATGACCCCAAACAAAGCCTTGGACACGAACATATCTGTGCAGTGCCTCTAAATCTCTGCCATCAACTAGGCACGAGTGCACACATCCCATGCACTTTATATGTGGGGCTGACCCTTGTTATCTTAACTCTCTTATTAACTTGATTGCCTCTTCAATTCGGTTGCAGACACAAAGGCACCAAATTGTGCATCGTCTGTTGACGCTGCACAGAATTGTCCATTGAACCAAAGAGAAGAGCATCAGAGATTAGATGACCTCTTAGCTATGCACTCCCTAATTTTAGATATGATCATGTACAATCAAACCATGTTCATGCCAAACAGATCATGTATGTCCATATGACTGAAACTAAACATATCACATGCTTCATATATTCCAGTTGTGAGTTTCCATGTCTTTTTTAAGTATACTAGAGCAATCTGATTGTTGAATCACCGGCCCTGTTTCTTTTGTGTGTGTGTTTTTTTGTGATCAATATGTTTCTTTGTACCCAAAATACCCTGACAATCTATAATGGGTGGGCACTAATGTTGTTTTGTTTGGAGGAAAAAAATGGTCTCTTGATCAATTATTAACAGCTACGCGTGTGACACTCAAGCCAGAGGGAAGATTTGTGTTGTCAATAATGAAAGGCTGGGCGAGTATTATCAAAGGACTTCATTTAACTGTGGGGACCGCACAAGTCCCAGAGTTCCTTAATATTGTCGATGGCTCTTATTACTGGAGATAAACAAACCTGTTCCTCCACATCTTATGAGGAGCCATGGTTTGATTGCTGTGCTGCAATAACACTACTGACACATACAGATGCACACACACACACATACACACACACACACACACACACACACACACACACACACACACACACACACACACACACACACACACACACACACACACACATACACACACACACACACACACACACCCACGCACAGAACATCTCATGGTCCCTTAGAGTGCAGAGGACATATCACATCAAGAGCAATAAGAGGTAGCATCTTATTCTGGAATCAATTTGATGTGTTCAGAAATGCTTACAGAGTTTGGAATAATGCATTCTCATTTAATCTAACATAAGATGGATTCATTTGATGGATGCATTTTTTATGTGCGTTATAATAGCCCACCCTGTTAATGTGAAATTATTTGATTTGACGGAAGGTGCAGCTCTTTTCCTTTTTTGGGGGATATTTTCTCTTGCAGGCCTTTAGGTAAGCTGTGTTTAATGCCACATCCTAGGTTTTTGGTAAAAACGTGGTATAGTCTTTTGTCTCTCTGTGTGTGAGGGTGCGTGCATGTGTGTGTCTCTGTGTGTGTTCTGTTGTGTTATGTGTGTGATTAAACAAGTGATGCCTGACAGAATCACCAATTGTGCTAGCCTTGATCTGTCTCCAAAATTACTGGAGCACTGAGAGAAACAGTGCCAAGAGGGACACATCCAGCACCTGGGTTTAGCTGTGGCTCACCTTGAAGTAGAGGTGTGACCATGTTGACTATGTCTGTGTTGTGTGTGTGTGTGTGTGTGTGTGTGTGTGTGTGTGTGTGTGTGTGTGTGTGTGTGTGTGTGTGTATGTTTGTGCTGTGAGGGTCTGTGTTTGTGTGCTGTCGTGTGATGGGTTTTCATGTGTGTTATTTGTGTGTGTGTGTGTGTGTGTGTGTGTGTGTGTGTGTGTGTGTGTGTGTGGTTTGTGTGTTGCTGTGGGTTGTATGTGTGTGTGTTTGTTGTGTTGTGTGTGTGTGTGTGTGTGTCTGTGTGTGTGTGTGTGTGTGTGTGTGTGTGTGTGTGTGTGTGTGCGTGTGTGCACGCATGTGTGTCTGAATGTGTTTGTGCTGGGGGGGTGTGAGGACTCTGACAAGGTAAATAGAGAATCAGACTCAGGAGGTGAGCCAAGGCCGCCTGTTCTCTCCTTGTTCAGTTCGGGCCCAGCTTACTGACACATGGCAGTTCCAGTGTAATCCTGTGGTAAGACAAAGCAAACTGGAGCTGCGGAATGCAGGCTGTATAAAAATGATCAGTGCCTTGATATAGACTGTGGCCTTGTGCACCTGGGAAAGAGCCTGTGTTTGTCTTCCCACAGGTCCATTCAGTTATTTATGGTGCTGTCCAAACACATACATTTTTGGAATTCATTTAAAATATTTAACTCGTTAAAAAAAAAAAAGAATGCAATTAACACAGCTGCCATGCAGAGTTTTTAAAAAATAAAATAAATATGTTATATTTAAAATATCTGGGGGGCATCCAACATCCATCTGACATGGAACATAGATTAATTCAAAACCTTGCGAGTTTATTGAGCACTTTTTTTAAAGTGCACACCACACTATTGACCAGATGACCAAGTCTCTTTTCTTCTCTGCGTCTTCATCTCAATCCCCGTGTCAAAATATAGGGTCCTTTCACACTTTACATGCTACACATACAACAAATATTCCTTTCAAGCTGACAGTCACTTTTGATGGCCATGATGGTTTTATTGGAAATCTGTAGTTCGAAGTTGAAAAGATGCTATGAAACATTTGTATTTTAATCAAATATACTTTTTTTTTGTTGATTAAACATTCATTCTGTGATTTTACATTTCAATATCCATTATTACAAGCTTCAGACACGATGAATCGTGATTAATCATAGCAATTCTTTTTTATTTTTATCGATTGACAGTACCAGTTACTTTTATTCCAGCTAGACCACATTCTCTATTCTCTGCAATTTCAAGGCCTCCATTTGTACAGAAAGAAATATAAAGTGTAAAATAAAATCTAAAAAGCAAAAAGAAATAGATTTTCCTGGAAATAAAAGATGCTGAGAGCACAGTTGATTGGCTCTCTCACTTGCATTTATGAAGTACTATTGAATCCCACAGCATGACACTCTGGTGTGCCAGCAGTCAAACAGAAGGCAAGAAGTGCTCTCAGACACACTCTCATATATGGTTGTGGCTGCAGACACATGGATACAGATATGCAATTCGGCAGGTGATCACTGCTTCATTTTTTTGTGTCATTTGATGGGAAGAGAGGTCTTCCATACCGCAAGTGTTGATAGTTTACTGTAACAGTATTAGGTTGTTCACTTCACACAGCTGACCTGCAGTCAGTTTATGACATGCTTGTCAACAGAGAAAGTATTTTTGGAATCCTTGTGAAACTGCTGAGCCATTTCCAGAGCTGCTGCAAAAGAGTATAAAAGGGCAACTTCTTTTCTACCTGAATGTCGGTGATTATATTCAGATAGCAGCCTATACATTTATGTTTGTGAATAGCAATAATCATTCTAATATTTAGTATATCAATTCTCTAATCACTCACCAAGTTGTGAGAACATTGCTGAATGCTGTTACATTTTGTGAAAACAAAATATAAATCCCATTCAGAAGTAGCCAGCTGAAATAATACAAATTGTTTTGGCTATGAAGTATATAGGAGACGTATACAATTGTATTATTCAACATAATAATTTTGATATACGTCAGTTTTCCTGCAATATGGTATTTTCTTATGAGATGGTGTGAGTCAGGGATTTAAAGTGTCCATCACACACTCAGCCATAAAAGCATAATCTTTAAATCCTTTTTTCCATCTACCTACAACAGCACACAATGTCATGTCCATCAGTGATGCTGGGAATCTAGGTAACTGGAATAATTTTATCGTGTAATGGACAAAGTGTTAGCTTTAAACAATGCAACACAGCTGTGCCTAATGCCTTTTGTACCATTCGCTCCCTGTCTGTCCTACTTGCAATTCAGACCCTACATCAAGACATTATGTTCAAAGACACATGAGAGGAGAGGGTATCATATGTAGCAGCACATAACCATTATATATGCATGCATGTACACACACACACACACACACACACACACACACACACACACACACACGCATTGACGCATACCTCTAATCTTATCGCTTGTTCCTTTTGACACAAACGTATGCTACAGACAGGGAGACTACCATGGATGCATCCCGAGTGCGGTCCATACAGATAATGCATCCAAACTACATTTCGCTCGCGGGGATGCAAAAACGTTTATGCACGCATGACAGGAGCTCAGGCCTGTTGCTTTTTCATAGCACGGATACGGTTTCAGTGCATTTAAGCGAGTAAACATTGCATTGTTTAGATAGCCCCGTTATGTAGCCTGAAGACCCGGAGCAAAAAGAGCATTTTCTTTTCCCCCCACAGAGCTTCAGTGGAGAAAACTCAGAACTATTCTACGCCAGTCAATAGTGTTCGATAACAAGTATGGAATTTATTCTGCGTCTTTTCCACTCTGAGGGAATGTGCTGCATTATATCTTATACATACAGTGCAGTTCATCTCAATGCACACTGCATATACTCCCCACTACATCACCCAGACCTATAGAATCCCAGTCCAGTTTTTTTCATATGGTATATATGATGTGCTGATGGAATATAATTTTACCATCATACTTATTTTAACATTCAAGTGCTTCTGAGAGTGTGTGTTATGGTGAACTACAAACATAATGCCATTCATAAAATGTTTCATCATACTGATCTCTTTCTTTTGTGTGTATTATTTTAAATAACACATTCCTTAGTGGACATCTCTTCAGTCTTTGTTAGCTGTACCTGAGGGCCCTGTTCATGTATCCATGTGACCGCAATGTAACCCCTACACACCACATAGACTAAAGCCCCATCAATATGGCATGATGTGGCTGTGTGCACTCTATGCATCTCGCCATGTCAACGTCTGTTTAGGAAGTCCCCACCTGCCCTGTGTATGTACACACACATACTGGTCCATATGTTCATTTACACGATCACACACACACACACACACACACACATACGCACTCAGGCACAGACACAAACTCATGCATGCGTGTACGCACACACACACACACACTCACACACACACACACACACGACGAAGACACACAAACAAATTGACGCATGCACGTGCACATACTCGCTCACATGCACAAACACAGTCCCACCCGCCAACACTGGGGGAAGCCGTCTGTATGTACCGCGCGTCTGTCTCCTGCAGCTCCTTCTCCATCAGTGCTGGTCGGTGGGAGGAGGAGAGGAGGGGGCCGAGGCTTGCTGCAGGCACTGACCCCTAACCCCCAGGGCCAAGCCAATCCCCATCCCCATCCCGGCCCCTCACCCCCTACGCTGAGTTCCCCGCTCTCCCCCTCACCGCCTCGGGCAAGAGAGAGGCAGCTTGTGCCTCACTGCTGCTCCGAACTCTCCCATGTCCCCCCGACCTTCACTGACATTTACAGGCACAGGTGACGGGGAAGGAGAGGATCTCTCATTAACGAACTGTGCCGCTTTTTTCCCTAGGCCCTGTGTGTCAGGGTGTGTATGTGACTGTGTGTGTGTGTGTGTGTGTGTGTGTGTGTGTGTGTGTGTGTGTGTGTGTGTGTGTGTGTGTGTGTGTCTGTGTGTTTGTGTGCATTGCTTTGCAAAACATATTAAAAATGCTACCTGCAGGTAACCTATGGCCAGCCACTGTCCCTCTACGTGTTTTCAGAATAATGTTATTGTAATATTGTCCACATCATTTTTTTTCTCCTTCCTCATCTGGCAATTTCTCCCATCCTTTGGAGACCATCTGTAATATTCTGATCATTACTTTCCCATTTCTCCCCTCTTGGGCAATGTAATGAGAATGATGAGAATGAGGTGGGGAATAATTTTTCTTCCTTCTCAATTCCTCCATTCCTAATACACCCAGGGAGCACTGAGGGGCCTGCTCTCCAACTTTCTGTCTGTGACCTGTGAACGCTTATTGTCTCTGTTGGACCAGCTCTCATTTTTTTTCTTTCTTCATCACTCTCTTTCTTTCTTTCTTTCTTTCTTTCTCCTCTATCTCTTCTACTGCGGTTGTGCTTTTCAGGAAACAATTTAACAATGCCACGGCTTTTCTCCGACCGATTCCCCAGACTTTTGAGATTTGTCAAAGTTTCTGCATTTGAATTTCATGAATGCTTATTACGCTGTTGATCATTAAAACGAGGCAAGGAGTAAAAAAAAACTCCCGCTGATAGCCACCTGGTGATTAGGCAGCATCCTGGGGGTTTGCTGATTTGCGGAGCGGAGCGGAGCCCGGTTTGTCAGTATAGAATAAATGCTCTCTAACTCCATGCTTTATTATTATTATTACCACTGACAAGGTTAAAGACAGCGTTTACCTAAAATAGCACAGTCCTCCCTCTCATTGCTATTATCCCCCTCCGCCTCCAAACACAACTAACAGAAATATGTTAGAGCAGCGAGGAAAGAAAGCAACTGGAAATATTAGCGAAGGGCTTTTGAAATAGCCTCGCCTAAAAAGCCATTCTGAATCTATCTACCAATCAATGTGGCATGCGTTACGACCTTGCAATGAATGATACATCATTCATGATGGTGAGTGTTATACTGTTGATATTGCAGCAACTAGGAGTTAATCAGACACAAAGTACACATGTGTCGGCCTCCTTGTCTCATGTTGCCTCTTTCCTTGCATTTAATGATGCTGTAAATATTGTATCCTGTCATTTCACCACTCAAAGATGCCTGGTAGGGAGAAGCTGATGGCTTTCAGCGGCTTACTCTGTAATTAGCAGAGGATATAATAAAAGCTCTCCAAATGTGTACAGACTGATTTTGTGTTATTGCTTTCTTTGCCACTCATTTTCTTGATGAGTACGAAGATTTGACCAAATTACAGTGGATAGGAAGAAAACAATTTTCAGACCCCAGGTGATAGCTGATCACATTTTTTCCCCCACATTCTCAGTAGGAACTAAATCCCTGCAATCTTATTCAACAACAGGGCTGGAATTGAAATGGCAGAGTTACTTACAATGCCCCTTTAATCTCCTAATTAACATTGTTCATCTGATTTCGAGGTGGGACTCGGCAGTGTCGCCGCCAAGCATCACCATGCCAGCATCAGGCATCATAATTGTTTCAATCCCTGTTGCTATGCAACATGTGATTACTGGAATTCTTCCCGGCCTTTCTGTAGTTTCTTTTAATGTGCATCTGCATTGAACTGGGCACCAGCTGAAAGCATTCAGACGCCCGTCGTAACGAGGTGGAGGGGTTTGCCCGGCTCACGCAGTAATAACTTTAATATCAGATGTCAGAAGGCCTTATCAGTTATTTTCTATATGATTAAGACGGCTGACCCTAAGGGCTGCAAGGGCACCATAGGTATTTCCATACATTGGGGCATACGCATAGGATTGTGGTCGAGCACACTGGGCGTAATGCCGTACGCAGGCACGATCAATATCAATGTTGTTCAGATTCAGCCATGAAAATATGTTCTCTCTTTGTCTCTATGGGTCTGGATGGGAAAAAAGTATTGAAAACATGACTACTGATGCATGTTTACGTCTCCATTTGCAATGTGCATCTTAGAGGGAAAAACAAAAGCAAAAAAAAACAACCAGGCGGACAGATCATATTACTGGGAGCTTGATATATTAGCCTACTCTAAAACCACTGACTGCCACAGGAGCCCCGACTCGTCATACAAATGCGTTTGGACCTTAACATCGCAGTGTACTCTGCAAATTATTGATGCCAATGTTTAACTGATTTCAGAAACAACTCCCCCTGGTCCTCGTGCATTCTTGTCTACATTTCTGATGCCATGGAGTAACTGGCTGGATGCATAGACTGCCAGGCAAGCTCCACTAGCAGTGCAAGGCGCCCAGACCGATGATGGGGTGAAATTAGAAGAGAAAAAGAGAGAGAGAGCGAGAAAGAGAGAGAGAGAGAGAGAGAGAGAGAAAGAGAGAGAGAAAGAGCGGCATTGTCCAAAGTGCTCATGTCTCTGGAAAATTCATGGCTTTGATGGTCGACCTCCTAGCCAACCTTGCGGGGTTTGGGGGCAAATAGCAGGATAGCTGTTTAGGGTTATGTCTCTGACGTCATCTCTGGATCCACATCTAAATTTGACTTTTAGCTTTTTGAACATTGGTTAGATCACAAGCTGTCACTCTAAGGCCATGAAACAAGAATTCTGTTGAGGTGAAGTAGAGGAAAAGCAGCATATTCAATGATTGAATGATTTTAGGTGAGAGCAAGCCTAGGGTCAAGTGAAGTTTCAGAACAAAACATTTCTCTCAAAAAAGTGGCCCTTTTTAGCTGGTTTCATATTTAATATTAAATATATTTCATATGCTTCTGTTATATTTTTCTCAGAGTAATGCTCATATAATACTATAAATGATCTGTACTGAGATACAGTTAGCTATTATTATAGAGGCAGCATCATCTGAGCATTCAATGTCTTTGCAGTAACAGCACTCAACAATATGTGGACTATATATGTGGACAATATGTTTTTATTATTAGGCATTAATGGTATTCATGGCTGACCTCATAAGTGCTTCTGCTTGTCAATCAGCAGGGACTGAAAGAGGTGATGTCAAACGAATTCCTTCTCCAAAACACGTTACTCTCTTTATCACCATGGTAATGCAAAAGGTTAGAAAGAGCAAGGTGAAAATATGAGCTGTGTGTTATAGACTCACCATTTATTCCTTCAGTTCTTATATATTTCTATGTTTTTCATGCACATTTGTTTAGCCCAGTGGATTCGGACGGATTCTGCAGAAATGGAGTATTTAACAGTACAGATACAGTCAAGGTCTGTATCTCATTCACTCTGCTCTTTTTCATTGGTGTTGAGAAAAAACAGGTTATTTGCCCGGTGTGAAACTCTTTTGTTGTGTAGGATGAGATAGCCTTGTAATATGTGGAACATTATAGAAGTATTAGAGTGGTACAAGTACTTGACCCAAAACTGACTTTCTGAGTCCTTGCTCTTGATAGTCCTATATAGCCGCATACTAAGGACTGTTATATTCAGCAACTAGCACTTTGGAAGTGTCAGACCCCCACCCCCCCTTCCTTACATATGTGCCATACTCTCATTTGTTCAGGAGAAGAGGATGCAAATGGCACCCTTGTGTACCTCCTTTGTCTCCTGCCGCGAAAGCTAGTCTTGACTTTTTCGACCCATCCAGGTGGAAAAGCATTTCATTTGTTAAACAAAGTGGAAGGCCGCCACAACATTCAACCATAATGGAGACAGATGACAGCAACATCCCAGGCAGCCCAAGACAAAGGTAATTACCGGGCCTGTCATGAGCTTGGCATAGATCACTGCTTTCAAAAAGCAGCCTTCGTCTTCCTCGGGACTGAGCGAGCGACTCCTGTCATCGAGAGGGGCTCGCGTCCAAAATGATTAAAAATGGAAAATGTCGAGGACCCAGGTCTCTTACCGTGATCAACATAAAAGCCTTCTGTGAGATATCCGCTTGGCAGCTTGCCTCATCAGGCCACGGTGGTGTGTGTTTGATGGTGTTAAAAATAAACTTTGAGTTGTTAATTTACTCCCTGCGCAGTACTGTTGTGTAACCCTACTGTTATAGGTGCTGTATTGAAGTGAACAGTGATCAAGTACCCCCCTTAAGAGAGTAATTAAAAAGGCTAACGGGCAACAAAACAGTTGCATAGCATATTCACATCACATGATCTCCGTTCAGTATGTCAGTCTGACTTGATAGAAGATTCTGTGATTGTGCTTGTTGTTTCATAAGATGCGGATTAATCTTAGGGTTAAGCTTTTAAATGTGCCTATCATTGTTCTTCTGTTTCAAGCCAGTCTTACGATACTGAGAGATATAATAATACTTTGCCATTCACTGACAGGGAACACAGACTGAATCACTGCACAGAGAAAAGAGCTCTAAGCACAGTATTCTATTGAACAGGGCTCCGGCTGATTCATCCCAAAACACTTCCACAATGCTTATTCGGTGAATTCTGAAGAAACAGAAAATCCATTAAAGAACTGGTGCCCGTCCAGATTATATTGTAACATGAGGCACGTAGAGGCACTTACTGGATTATGATGGGCCTGTTGATTAATCTCTGAAACTCGATTAAACTTTCTTACTGGCTTATCACATGCTAATTCATTTTGCCGCAGAAGGAAACACGTGATCGGAGGCACTTGTGGCTTTTGAAACAGACCCAGAAGGTTGCTTAGCAACGGCGGGAGAGAGAAGAAGAGGAGGGAGAGGAGGAGGAGGAGGGAAGGGCGGGCGGGGGGGGGATCATTGAATCGACCATCAGTGAAAAGTACTCGCTCTTGCTCTGCTTCAGAATGATAAATGCACGATAAGGAATCCCTGTAGAATGTTTGAAAGGCATATTGCTGCTGCATCTAAGGAGCATTTAGGGAACGCATGACTCACTACGGAGGAGATATTTCATTTTGCGTCGTCTGAAAAGGATGTGCAACAAGATGCACTGTAATGTGGTTCCACTTTGTACCCGTACTGTCCCTAATATCAGGCTGTTTTAACTGGGTTGCCCATGTATCTCCTTAGCATTTGGTTACTTAGATCCAGTGTGCGTATTCATCTCCTAAGTGATATACACATGAGGTCTGGAAACAACACATGACCACTGGTGGAATTCTGTACAATGAGTGCTAGTCAGAGAAAGTGTCAAATTGACTGTGAACAGAGAACTGTTCCTGCCCTCAGCCAACAGTTGCTATGGCGAGGGCTTTTTTTTTTTTTTTTATGAGGGGAGCATAATTAAAATCGCAGAGTGCACAATAACAATAGCCTCAAAATGGCACACAAATCAAAGAGATATTATCTTTTTGTCTGTAAAATCACTGGTTTGGAGAGTGCAGTTCTAACAGAGTAAGCTTTAAGGCAATACAAGTTTTTAGTGTTCATAGCAGACTTGTTGGGCTCTAGAAGTGTTTTGCATTAGAGTTGTGTAGAACAAGGGGAACTTCTTACACTTTGAATCCATGTATGGCATGGCCACTACCAGTGAAAGGAATAGATTATCCAAGTCCCACTGGATGCACATTTTCATCATACACTAACTCCCAACCATTCCCCTGGCCTTTGAGATTTGGTGAAGATCCAAGACTGGTGAAGGGAAAAAAAAAGAACATTAAACGTTGCTCTTATTGCTTAGGAAGGCTTACATTGCATTTGAATTGCATCACATCTTCCTCCCTTGTATCTTCAAACACAGCTCTACACTATATCAGTAATCCTGCTGAATGAGATTGGGAGATCCACTGAGCTCGACTGGATATCACAGTTTCTTACAGTAAGTACACTTTCATTTTATTATAACTTTCATTTTGTGTTCTGTGAAATGGAACCTAAAAGCAACCTTAACTGTAAAAAAATACCTCACGAAAAATCAACTTACTTCAGTGAGATGAGGTTATGCGGCAATAGTAACAACTCAATTACTGTCTGTTGCAGAACAAATTATAGTAGAGGGATTTGGACTGAGATGAAAATATGTATGAAGGGTATGAATTGAGATGATTTTAAAGGCCCATAGTCTAATCTTGTTTAAGCTTAGTCCCTCACTGGGACTGAACCTTCAACCCTGGAGCGTGCTAGCATGGAAGCTAAAGCTAGCATGAGAGATGGAAGCGCTAACAGGAAGGCTAAAACCCATGGGTGCTAACATCAGTCTCTAGCATGTCTCCCTTTGGCAACAGTGATTCAGGTTTATACACTGCACCACTCTGTAGCTGGTGGCCTCCATCTCACCTGGTCAGTGACTACCAGCGACATTCCTTCTGACTGCAATGTTTTGCTCTAAGAGCTAAACCACCTTTACCTTTATGTGATGAAGAAATAATTGATTCTCTAGGGTCTATTTTGCCATAAATACATTCCTTGATCTATAAATTATCATCCTCCAAAATATTACACTGTAAAACAACGTATACATTTGACTTTATAGGCCCAATAAATGTGTCAGTGTGAATGTTTTGTCAAGGAATTTTTTTTGTCACTGTTTTGTCACTTTACCTTGCTTTTTAGAGGCCTACAAGTAGTAAGCAAAAGACAAATACCATTGTCAGGTAAGAGCTGACTAGTAAAATCGAGCTCCTTGATTGGCCGAGGAGATTCAGGAAATCAAAGTGGTGTACAATGCGAAAAGTATTTTTATTGCAGGTATTAATTAAATCTCACCAGTTTTTCCAATGTGTCTCAGCCATTCTTAATACATTTATAGTCTGTTTTTTGATAGTTAGCCTATTCTGGTAGCATATATTGTGCATATGGAGCAGAATTTTTCTAATGAAGAGGCCAAGGTGGAGACAGTGAAGCTATTACATCTGCCAGCGGATTTCTTTGGACAACGTAGACTGCTTTTATAGCTTTCATATTTCACTTCATACATTTACATTAAATATCCATATAAAGTACACCTTCATTCACTGAATTTCAGTCTCCAATAGGCATTGGCCTACAAGAGATAAAATGAGTCTTCAACTTTTCTATTTCTTTGAAATAAATGTACCAATTAACCATTGGAAATTGGAAATGTTTTCTTTTTTTCTCATATGGGTGTCATCTATCTTGCAAAGTTTCATTACAACTGAATGAAAGGACTGAGGGAAATATCAGCTTATCTTCTCTTGACTTGATCTTCTGTTAAGATGACAATGCATTATACATGCACCAAAGTATGGAAACGAGCCCTTCTTGCAAAGATAATTAACCGTAGATTTAGAATATCCAAAAAACCAAATGACCAACCAACATTTGACCAACTGGACTGATTTTGTCGTGACATGCCCAAAATAGTAAGACACAGCCATGTCTAGTTCGTGTCAGTTCTGTCAGTACCCAAAAAGCACTTTTGTCTCACGCACGTCAGCCTGTGGAACTCGCAGTGTTACTCTGCGTCATATAGTATATCTTTTGTCTGCTTTTTTTGTGTTTTTTAAGACAGAAAAAAAGTTTTGTCTCGGCACCAACTTCTCCTAGTCTGGATCTTCTGGGAACACAGGGGCTGAATGAATATGAGAATCGCTGAGTCACGGCAAAGAGGGCTGAAATGAGACTTTGCTGAGTCTGAGGCTGTTTTTCATGTCAGTCATGATCCTTCCTTCAAGGATGAATTATAGATAAATAGATAATTAAATAGACACAAAAGACAGGCCAACAGACAGACAGACAAACATCAAAATATAAAGAAGACAAAATTGTGAGGGAAATAATAAGAAAGAACTACCAAAATAATCATGTTATGAGTATGTCCTGTTATGTCTTTAATTTGTTTGCCCATTGTTTATTATTAAGGGTATATACTACCTGTTTAACTGTGTATGTAATTACCATTGAAATTGTTGTGTAAAGAAGGTAAGAAAATGACCATTTGAGCCCACACGAAAAGTCAGGTTAAGCAGTTTCTCTTAAGGTCAAAGCAAGAGGAGATGATGGAAAATTGAAATCAGTTTAAACGGACTAATGGAAAAGAAAGGTACAGAAACATTTCAGGGAAAATGCCTTGCAAGCATCAAACAATCTTCCCTCTTCCTGCTTATAAATAAACAGACAAACACATTTTACTAAACCAACTCTAAACTGTATTCTATTTCCTGAGGGACACTCTTGATATTTTAGCTATGATGTAGTGTCTATTCACAGTCCTAGCCTGTAGCCTGTAGCCTGTACAAAGAGCTTTGTGGATTTGACCTGTAATGCAGTCTCTGTTGGCATCGCAAGCCATGAGTACAATGAGCAATGCAGTGCATGTGTTTATCATTCATGTTTTACTAGGCACAAGGCACCTGGACATGGCTTTCCACAGAGATTAGCACAATGGAATTCAGGATAAAATAAAAAGGGTGCGAAGGCAGGTTGTTCATGTAAAAACGATCATATTTAACTGTTACCCATCAGGCACTGCTTCTCATTTCTCTCTACGACACATGTATGAAAAACAGCTCTTTGTCGGATGTCAAGATAGGAAATAAAATACAGGGTTCAATATTGAAAACGGTGGGGACAGTTTGACAAGTCATCTATCTTAACTGAGGAAGATTCCTCAGAGGGTTTTATATAATGCCAGGCGTAACCTTTTAAGTCAAGAGGAATCCTGCATAACATCATTCGATTAGGTGTGTTTCACCGTGATGGAGTAGGGGGTGGAGGTTGCAATCAAATCAGGTCTGAAAGCGAGTAAAAAAATCACACAATCACACCTCTTGGCCCTGGCTTTGCTCTGACGGAAAACAACCGGGGAAAACATAGCACAGTAAGCATTCTGGGTATTCCTCACCCTTGTCCTAATGGCCGTGTTTGATTGGCTGCAATAGAGTGCAGTGCAATTTGCTTACACTGTCAATAACTTGATGATACAATATAAGTTAATAGGCCTGCAATTCATCTGAGCACACATTGAACGGCTCCTGTTCCTGCCGGATCATTATCAAAAGAGACAAGCAAACATTGCATTACAATATAGAATCGTTTAAAACTACATTTAAAAATGCCTCAGTAGCATATTTCCGCTTTATTTCAGGGAGGCGATGGAGCAGAGACTGAGAAAATTGCATGGGTACATGATTCATTCAAGAGGAACATTGAATTAAGTCTCATATTGATCACCGGCAGGATTTAATATTCATGATTTTTCTTCTCTTTTTTTTTTTGCACAGGTATAGGAGTGTTAACCCTTTACTGTTAAGTAAAGGCTTCTGTAATGACTTCTAAGCTTTTGGAGGTGACAGATGTTCCTTAATGTACCTCTGTTATGGTCAGTACCAGTGGGAAATAAAAAAAAGCCAAAGGAAAGCCCACTCCAAAAGTATCTGCTACCATAATCTCTCATTTATCTCTAGTTTAGTATGAAGGTGGACTCTCATGACATGACTACATGTCCCTCTAGACCAACTGGTGCATCTTCTTGTTATTGCGTTTAATCCCAATAGGGTACTGGTAGAATGTGGGCCCTGCATAGTGCTGCAACATGCTTTGGGAAAAGGTTTCTCACAGACATTATTCAGAGCCAAGCTGTCAGTCAAACAGGTATAGCATGCGGTGTTTCATCTGACTGATCATTTCATATTATGGAGGTCTCTCAATGGTGTGAGATCCCACTCTCCATCATACTTGTCATAAAGTCACACATTTAAAAAAAAAAAATGGGTCCTTACAAATGCATTAGCAGAAGTGTGTGAATTAGTTTTGAAATTATTTTGTCTCTTGTCAGTCTATTGGAATGCGCTGTGATGCAAGGTCTCATATGAGGTCTTGCAAATGAGGTCAAGCCAACAGAATTCCTCTCCATTTATAGTGTTTTCATGTATTGATCCAAATGTGTGTCAGGCCAAAAGCTTATCGGATCACACTGCTCCAAATGTCTGGCCGACAATATGGTACAAAACTAATTCAAATTGGAGTCGATGTCACAGATATCCTGTTAACATAAAACACACTCCACTAACAACAATTGGATTCTAGCACAAAAATAACCTTTAGCAATAGCCATAGCGAAGTATTAATGACAGGTATAAGGTTGTTTGCTGTCTGATTATGCTAAAAAATGTGATATTATGCTGTGCACTGCTGTGCATGGCAACATATATATATATATATACAGTGTATATATTTATATATATGGTAATAGAGTTGTTCGTTAAATTCATTGATATGCCCTATGGCTATTCTCTAGGCAGGACTAATGTTGAAGTGCATCTCTTGCTGTGCTGCATTTCCATACATCAAAGTGAGTGATTTCCCCGTGGTTTTCAGCACCGTCAGACAAGTTGTGAACACCATTTCTGTAAATGGCATCCCTCTCGAAAGTGAGATTAAGCAGTAGGCTCACTGAGGCCCCTCTCCCCAACACACACTTTCCTCTATCTGTCACACTCACTCACTCACACACACACACACACAAACACACTGTCTCTCTCTCTGTCACACTCACTCACACACACACAAACACACTGTCTCTCTCTCTCTCACACACACACACACACACACACTTCGACCCTGGTGAGGTGAAAGCTGACAATTTCACAAATGGACCAGATGTGCCCAACACCAGGCTTACTCTCTTTTCAATTAGCTGGCACAACGGCTCAATCTGTATTTCACACTATGTACGGTCGGCGCAACGGGTAAAGGCCAGCACAAAAGGCTTGAGTCAAAAGCCGAAGAAGGAAAAGAGAGAGAGAGAGAGAAAGAGAGAGAGAGAGAGAGAGAGAGAGAGAGAAAAAAATAGCTGAGCGGAAAAGGAACGACTAACATCTTACTGTGGGTTTTAAAGCGAAACACAGTCTGCCAGTGTTTCAGCAATTGGCATTCTGCTCGAAAAAGCAGCAAAGGTGAATATGTTTTTCTTTTTGACACATAAAATGAGGTGATTTTCAACTGCCTCACCATAATCAGGAAGCCTTTATCTGCAACCTAGCCGCGGCTTCGCCGTGCGTGGGTGGCTACAAAGTCGAGGGGAGAAGGCAAGGAGAAACAGCACGATTCCAAGATCCCCTGTTGAATAAGAGGTTGTGTGACCAAAGCAACACAGAACACTTCCTCCTCTAGCATGAAGTCCCTTGCTTTGACCTCCATTTCAGTCAGAGAGAAGATGAAAACTTTACAGCTAAAGACACAGAGAGAGAGAGAGAGAGAGAGAGAGAGAGAGAGAGAGAGAGAGAGAGTGAGAGCGAGAGTGAGAGTGAGAGAGAGAGAGAGAGAGAGAGAGACAAAATAAGATGTCTACTTTTTGAGAAGGGAGAGGTTATTACAGTGCGAAACCAATGGATTTGTGAGGTGCAGATGCTGCAGTGTATTAATCAGTGTTTGTTGCATGCTGTTCACAGATATTTGTTGTGCTTTTGTTGATTATTAGCCTAGTTTTTTCCAGCTAAAACTGCTACTGATCTTGGATTTGACTAAAATCTTACACCTACACCTGTGGGGGCCTAAGATACATGCCAAGCATCCAGTTTGCATCCACAATATATGCATAAAGCATGCCTCCATACAGTGCAATTGAATCCAATGAAATATGTACAGTTCACTAAACACAATTAACAACAACAACAATTACTTGGTACAAAATTAGAAGACCCCCTCATAAAAAATGTGCTTGTGTGTGTGTGTGTGTGTGTGTGTGTGTGTGTGTTTGTGTGTGTGTCTGTTGGTGGGGTTCCTTCTGGTGGGGTTGTTCTTTTAAAAGTCAACAAGGACATTGATTATAAATGGATTACACTTGTAAATCAATCCAGCATAGAGCAAAAAAGACAATTCCTATTCAATATGTGCCTAATCAAAAATTGACTTGTCTTATCAGTGTGACTCCCATCTACCCATCATCAATCATGTTCAGAAAATGGTGTACTTGATACTGATATGCAAATCTTATTTCACAGCTATATAGACATCCATTGTGTTTTGCTCTGATTAATTCCAAACATGGAGTAGAAGTTAAGTGAAATGTAAAATTGATTCGAAGTGGCAGTGTCAACTCATTACTGACAAACGCGGTTTACAAACAAACAAGGAACACTGCTAACATACTCATTCATTAAGCAAGGCCTAACGGGGGGATGTTTACATAGTCAGGTCGGGCCTCTAAGTATTAAATGAGCTTTTGCCTGACCACTTATGGGCCTCCCACAAGCCATTTTGTCTCTCCCAAGGAAGGCATTGTCATCTCAACTTGCTTTACCAGCGAAGCCAATCTTTTTCCTGTGCTTGTACACACACTTTGGTGGAGGCGTGTGTGTGTCAGAAGCAGTCAATCGGTTCGTGGTTAAATCCAGTCCCGTAGTGGTTTTTTTCCCCCCCACTTATTACTTGGTGTAATCCAGCCACAGTGACTGAGTTCACTGACGGGTTAAGTGGTCTCTCTCCCTTTTGGTTTGGCCTTGATTGGCAAGCAGGGAGAAACTAATTGCCATGCTTTGGTACTGCGTTTCCCCCTTGGTTGAGCCACTATTTAGAAAAATCATCAGCTGCCTTATTTTTCTAGCCTCCATCTAAAGGAACACTTTAAAGAGTGCACAAAAGGAAAAGGAGAAGTCAACAAGCGAGACAGACGCAGAAAATTGCACACACTGGACTGGTGAAATGATTAATTTCGTACGGAAGGGCCAACAGTGGGAGACGCATAGCCAGCAACAAAACAAAGACTACCACAACAACAACACCAACAACAACACCCACCATGTTTAGACAACAGTAAATACTTGAAAAAAGGCAACCTTTTGAGAGAACAGTGGGAGATTGAGAAGAGACGACACAAATGGATGGGGGAGAGCTGTAGACGCACTGTGTCGTGTTGAAAGGGGCCGTGTCTGCAGGAGGCCTTGACAGCACAGCTGGCTCATTGCTCCACAATGGGAGCTGGCGCCGAGACACAACAGCATTTAGGGAGGCAGGGAACAAAGAGGCCGAGGGGACTGCTTCCACCCGCTCGCAGACGGCATCTCCCCAGACAACCACGGAGCGCGGAGAACAAGATGGAGGATTGATGAGAGAGAAAGATGGTGGAAGAGAGAGAGAGAGATTGAGAGATCTAAAGAGAGAGAGAGAGAGAGAGAGAGAGAGAGAGAGAGAGAGAGAGAGACTGAGTGAGAGGGAGAAGATGGAGTTATTTTCACTGGGGTGAAGAAAAAAAAGAAAACAGAGAAAAAGAAGACTAAAGGGCATAGGGGGTAAAGAGGGCTGTGCTTTGAACTGCACCTGAAGATGTGAGTGAGGGAGCTGTAGGGAGAATGAATGAACAAGAGGCAGAACAATTCAACCCCTGCTATGTTTCAGGGTATTTGATAACTCCATCTGACACTGAGAAGATATGGTGGCTCAGTTATAATAATCAAGGCACTCTGTCGTAGGTGGTGAACTTAAAAAACTTAAAAAAAAGAAATAGAAATCTTCAAGCTCTCTTGGTATTCACTGAGTAAGGAAGAAAAAAAGACACTTTTTTCCCCAGAAACTTTCGAGACCAATTGATAAACTCTCCATTCTCAGGAAAAGGGGAAAAAAAGTCAGACGG
>NC_045172.1:14516827-14636827 GCF_900700415.2 Clupea harengus
CCCACTTCACATTTCCTGGTATCAGGAAACACTTGGCTGTTATTCCTTCCCCCTCCCCCTTCACCAACTCCCCCTGTCTTGCTCATGCTAAATAATTGTTGTGACTAATTTTTTCAATTCCCCCCCCCCCCCCCTGCCCCCCCAGTCCCTGCAGCGGAAACCCTTCTTCAATGTTTATCCTTTTACCTACGGCAGATACTGCAGAAGCAGGAGACCTCATTTTTTTTCTTTCATGGCCTATTTATTTTTTAATCTTCCGCTTCTTTTTTAATAACCCACATTTTAATAGAGCACACAATGAACATACAAATTAATAAAAGTGGGGGTAGTGGTGGTTCGATATGGGAGCATAATTCAGGCTGTAATAAAGTAGGGCACTCAAGGTTACGTAAAAAAAGCTTTAAATTATAGATCCAGTTTGGCTGAACGTGGGACTTGGCCGATGGAGGGCCGCTGTGGTGGAGGAGAAAGCTCCCTCCCCCCCCCCCCCCCCCCCCCCAAGCTGACAGATGGAAGGACCAGATGATGGGCACAACCAGATTTATGTTTCGCGGTGGGCACCGATGCTGACACCATTTAAGCCGCGAGAACACGCCGGTTTACATTAGCGCCCATTTTGTGGGATGGAGGGAGGAAAGAGAGGGAGCATGAGGGGTGAGAGGGGCTGAAGAGAGAGGGATGGATGGATGGAGGGAGGCAGAGGAAGCAGACAGGGATGAAGGGAGTGTGAAGGGTTAGAGAAGAAGAGGAGGGAATGAGGGGTGAGGGAGGCAGAGGAGAGAGAGAGAGAGAGATGGAGGGAGGGAGGGAGGGAGGGTGTGAGAGGCAGAGGAGACATGGAGTGTCGGGTGAGAGAGGGATGGAGGGAGGCGGTGAGAGAGAGAGGGAGGAAAGGAATGAGTGGGAGATGAGTGGAATGTGAGAGCTGGGGAGCGATGAGCCAGCCACACCATACGGTGAGGACCCTGCCACCTGCAATCCTCCCCCACGGCCGGGGGAGCTGAGGCGCGTCAGGGATAGGTACCGTTAGCATTAGCATTAGCATCATCAGCTGCCTCGGCCCCCGTCCTCTTTCCCACGCGGGTTTCCCACGGGCCCATCTGCTGTCAGGGGAGCCGTTTGTGGCTGATAGTCTGGAGGACAGAATCACTTTTATTGGCATACATTTGATTGTCCTTCATCAGTGGATGGGAGATCAATGCTAATTTCAAGCTTCCAAGAACAATGAGTGAAATACTGATAATTAGAGTCTTTTTCTGTGCTCCCGTGGAATGAAACCCATGGCCTTGGTCCTGTTAACTCTTTGTTTTACCACCAGTCACAGAGCCATGTGTGTATAGAAATGAGGACGTGAGGCTTATTTTGCTGCGACCACCTAGATATTTCAGTGAGTCTCTCTACCAGTCTTTTTTTTATAGAACATGATGATGCTTAGACAGAGAGGCGAAGGGGGGGCGGAGTAGAGAGGTGAAAAACGAGGTGCTTGAAGAGGTCTGAATCAAATGAGCTCTCCTGAGATCAAGCTGACATTTCATTAGGAGGAAACATCAGTGTTTCGGCTGAACCTGACACAAAATGAAAGCTTTGTGAAGGAATCTGACGCGATTCTGGAACCCCCATCTTCGACTAGCAACCACACTAATGGAACTGCACTGACAATCCAATGCTTTCAGGCAAATGGCTGCTCCGGCAGGTAGGAAATACTCACAGAACCAGCTGACAACAGCTATAGGTTACAGAGTGTTTACCAGTCCACGCGCCTTGCCACAGCCAGTGTATAATAAATCAGCGGACGTTCCTGTCAACAGAAAATCTCACGAAAAAATTATGAGGACATTTCATGTCAAGATGATAATGAAGTTCAGATCCCATGCCTGAGGCATGTTGGTGCGTTGAAGCTTAATTAGGTTCTTGTGCCTGTGATAGATCCTCCTCATTCATGAGGGCTTTTAATAAAATCAGTGGACCCTTCAATAATATTTTATGTAGTCAATATAACACGAGTAAGAGTAGGGATTTCCCCACAGCTGTTATGATTTTGTTTATTCATTCTCTGCCCCAAAAAATACTTCCAGCCAGAGTTTTCAGTGTCAGGCGTTGCCAAGCAATGAATACTGTCAGTCTGTAGCCAAGTTGAGTCAGAAAGGCTATTTGTGCACAATCATTTGTACACTCACCTTCACGTTACATGTGACTTTTACATTCCTCCTACTCCATATGCTCCCTTTCCACACTCAAAAACGATCAAATGTAACGTCATAAAATGGCTCTCTCGCTTTGACTGAATGGATTGTTGACATTGGATAATTCAGAGGTTAAGGTATATCAAACACAGAGTGATTAGGGTACAAGCGGGGAAGTGTCCGAGTTGGGCTGTGCCAGGATATCCCTTCTCATTGAATGCCTATTGTCCAATCAGAAGTTCATTCATTATTGAACCAGACCTTACTGTTGTATAACAAAGGATAACTGATCCAGTGGATTGATTTGTAAACTTACATATGTTGTAGAATTTTTTAGGGGAATGGAGGCACTTTTTTATGCTGGGGGGAGATTGTCTTCTTTTTGTAATTTTCAGGGATTTACTGCAAATAGGCTTTGAATAACCACCACTTTCTTTGTAATCATACGTACTTAAGTTCATAACTATGGTACATAAAGGTTATTTTATTGATTAAAATAATAATCAGTGCAAACTACTCACATAATGCACAGGCCTGGTAAACAACGAATGCTGTGCACACATAACTATGTGCTGACAATAAACAGGTAGATAATGTATGGTTTGTTCGATAAGCTGCCGTGTATTTATCTTAAATGAAGGGCTGTACAGAGTCGGACTGTTCCAGAGGCGGCGGCGCAACATGATCAGGGCTTGAGGAGATCAATATCAATCTTAGTGTGAAGCGCTTCTGTTCAAGCACCTTCCAATTCCATTCATGTATTGCAATTCAGATGAGTCTGATCAATGTCAATGTACTTTAAGAAACCTAGTTTTGGAATTTTCCAGTGCAATGCGATTAGCTTAACGACTTACATTATCAAAGATGGACAACTCCTGCCATATTTTTCCATTCACCATAAATTACATTTTGACAGGATAGACGCCAAGTAAATAGTGTTCATGGAAAGAAATGTGATGGCTTTGGATGAAAAGAGAGAATCCAAGAGGTGGCATTCAAAATGGAGGCCATTAGTGAATGTTCAGTAAACATTCTAGGGACATGCACACAGGCATATACCCACCCCTTCTCACACAATCACAGAGAAACACCATTCATCCCCTCCACACACAAACACACACACACACACATACTCTCTCTCATACACATACATACTAACCCATTCTCACACACTCACTCCCATGCACCCCTCGACCTGCACACAAACAGGCACACACACACACACACACACACACACACACATATCCAGTAGAGTGTGATGGAGGTAACAGAGTCCTCGCACTTTCCCTCTCACTGGTTCAGTCCGCATGGGAACTCCACGGTTCGCATCGCTAGCCCCCGGCTCTGTCTCTCGCTAGAAAAGAAGAAAAAAAATCTGAAGAGGAGGAGAGCAAGGAGTGAGGATCAAATGCGCCTCTCCTCTCTGAAGCCGCGCCTTGAAGGCCCTCCGCTTGGAGATTACCCCTGGCTCCTCTACAGCAGGTGCTCTGGGAGTGGCGAGGGGTTGCGGCACAAGGTTGCGCTTGTACAGTTGTCAGCAGTGTTTGCCAGGGCATGGGGCTGGGGGATGGGGGGGGGGCATGTAACCTCACGGGGAAAGCCCCATGACCCCCTGACAGTAATTGCTGTTACCGTACCATTGTTTTCAGTGTTTCGGTATAACTGACCAGCATATACAAATATAACTCTTTCTGACCCAGCAGCAAATCAGTGTGTATGTTGACATATTCTGTATGCAGCATATGATGCAATATTTGCAATGTACGGTCATCACCCAAGGAACTTCAGTGTTGATGGGCAATCTAAAGCAGTTTATATAAATTCACAATGATATAAAATATAAAAGAAAATATAAACAGGCCATAAAAACACAAGCAGATGGCAATGAAAAAGTGCTAAAATATTGATAGCTTACCTCCAAGCTGTTGGGAAAAAAAGTTAAAAGCTTTCCTTTCTGAGTGCTTCTCCTCTGTTTGTCAACAGGCCTATAGACATAAAATCATTCCAATATCTAGATTATCACCAACAGCCCACCCTTTCTGTTTATAAGATTTTCTATTCATGAGACAAAGAAACTCCAACAACAGTGAGGAACACACAGGGTGCCACAAAATGCAATAGAGGAGGATTTATTTTATCAGTGTAAGACAAGACAGCTGTCATACTCTGGAAGGCTTCATTCTTGATCAGTTACTCTCTTGAGCTCTCCTAGGACATCTCAAACATGGCTTATGCTCGCTCAAGACTCAGGCAGAAATGGAATACACTTGCTCTCCGGTTCCCAAATCAAATGTTGTGATGTTTCGATACGTTGCCTTGGGAGATGCAGAGCAGTTTGTATTTGGACCAGCAACTTCAGTGTCCCAGAACGATGTCAAATCAATTTCCACCTTTAAGCACATCAACACAACACAAGCACATCAACAGTAGCATATTTGAACGCAGACGTAAAACACCTAGAATTTATCCAATGGGGAAAATAGATTAAATTATAAGAAGTCACTTAGCCATTGAGGTCTCAGTGTTCCCAGGTTCATTTAGGGAGATTAACTGGGAGTTGAATATCATTACAGGCCTAAAATGGTGGTGAGAATGAGCAATTCAACATTTAAATATGTTACTTCGCAGCAACTCTGACAGTAACAACTTTGGCTGACTCTATTGTTGCTAAGACTACAACAATTTTCTTAAGTAGTATATCAGAGTAACAGTCTAAAATACACAAAACATAATATATAATTACATTCAGTATTTTAAATAATAGAACTCAACAGGATATGTTCAACCTTTAAAACAGTCAATCATTCAGTGCATGTCTAGCAGACAAATCTTGCTTGTGTCTTCTGCTGTTGGTAGCTCCTGGATATCTTGTGACAAAGTAATGTTTGGTATTGGTGTGGAGAGGCATTACACTGACTACACATTAAAGGTTTCACAGCCTGTCTGAACAGTGGTGCAGGAGCAGGAGATCCATGCTTTTACTACCTGGGGGACTTAGTCCTGTGTTGTTTCAAAATAAAAGTCCACTAATGTATTTGCACAAATGATCACACTCCTTAAGCCCTTAAGATTATAAGATATTACATCTTATTGAGAGTCAGTAAGTAATAGCTGTATTGCATTGCATGCTTTTACATGTCGTAGGGTTAGAGTGCATTTTAGTTTCCTGTTGAATACTAATTAGTGTGTTGTTGCACTGTACCTGATGGTGTAATTACATTGTTACAAGAGCTCTATATATGGTTTTGATCGATGAATCTTTCATCTGTATCAATTTTAACTGTGTTAATCAAACACAAAATCAATATTGACGTTTTAGTAGTTACACAGGGGAACCATGGGTGGTAGTAAACAACGTGTGCTTTTAACTTTGGCAATGATGGTGTGATTATCAACATCACCATGTTGTGTGTCCTAGAGAAGCAATTAAAGACAGCAGGTAGAAAATCAGTTTGTTTAATTTTGCCCAAACTATTCCACTCTCAATACACTTAAATATAACCTTATTATTACATCTAGGGTGTTAATTTCCCGATGTAGTTCATCAGAACCAAAGCTACTCAGAGGGTATTGGGAGACTGATGAGATATTGGTGGTCAGTGATTTACCTGCCACTGACATGTAAATACATTGAGAGCTTCATTCAATTCACTGCTCCAACACTCTTGTCTCCAACAAGAATCACTTCCAAACAGGCTTTTCTTTATTTTTTTACTCCAACTCCCACCCATAGCAGTGGGTTTCAGCATCTCTTTCTCTCCTTCACACACACATACACACACACACACACACACACACACACACACACCCACACACACACACACACACACACTCACAAACACACACTCACAAACACACACACACACACACACACACAGAGAGAGCTGAGCCCCGAGGATGCTCGGAGCATTTATAATTGTCTAAGTAAGATGTAGAGCTAATCGTGTAGGCCCTGCTCGGCTTTGTGCAAAAGTTCACACACCTCAGATGAACTCTATTTACTGTGCTGCTCACAGTCGGGTAATTACCCTCAGCCATTGTGTTGATTCATTGTGTTTTCTGACTCGCTCTGCCAACCTTTATCAATTACGTGACGCCTCCTGGTCGCCTGTTTGTTATCGCGGGGCCCACGACTTCTCTTCTTCACCAGTCCTGTGCTTTCCATACATGGCGCACGGCACACAGCATGTCGTTATTGTTTTCCTTCTCTGACGAAAAAAAGAAGAAGCTACGGTAATGGACACGGTGTCGGCGGTGGAGGCACCAATGAGACGACTATTTAGCGTAACAAGAAAGGAGGGTGGGGGGTGGTCGGGTGGAAGTCGTTTCAAGTCGGCCGAATAAATTCATCGCGCGCAAGACAGCTTCAGCATGATTAATTGGACAGGCGCTTATCTTCTTTGGCTTTTTTGATAAACACACCGACACATGCAAACACACGTGCACACACACACACCCTCTATCTGTCTTTTCTTTCCCATGATATGAGAGCGAGTGTGTCTTTATATGAGAGTGATGATATCAGATAGAGCGAGGTGGAGTGAAATCTGTGAAGCCCTATGAAATTCCTTCCCTTCATCTTAATAGATCTGCTTCTAATTGCTCTTCTCTTCTCCGACTGTGAAGTTTTCTCACCCCCACCCCCATTTTTTTCCAAAAGGTTTCAAACTAATTTCTTTGAGACAGATCTATTTACTTTGTGGAAAAATCTTGACTGTGACAGTATGGCCCAAAGGAATGTCTGGTGATCTGCATGCATGTAGCTCTGTGAGTGAATGGAAGTGGTGGTGGTGGTGGTGGGGGGGTGTTCTTACAGAATTGAGCCATTTTTTGTGTGTTAACTTTATTTAATACCATCTGCAAAGCAATCTTGGCAACGGCGTTCCATTATTACAAATGCAATTCATTTGCTATATTTTTCATTACCACAAATATATTTTCAATCTTGTCCTGCTAATCTCCATGGATGGGAATGCTTTGTGAAGTAATTACGAGTGGTTCCCAAGCATCAGATAAAAATAAATTCCAAAATTGATTTTTGGGGGCTATTGATCGGAAAATGTTTGCCAAAGAATAAAAAGGCAATTAATTGCAGATACAGAGCATACAAGTATTGAGTCGCCACTGATGATTAGTCTATTTGATCAAAGAGCATTTAGGTATTCACCAAATTATATGTTTAGCGGATCAAAAAAAGACAAAACTTTTGAATGAAGCCATTTTTTACACTGCCTCGTGAGAATATGCTGTTTGCCATTAGTCAATCAAAGGTTGTAAGCACCAATATCATACTTTTTACCTAAGGGCCAGAAGATATGGAACTGCATTGAAATAGGCGATACACATGATCGATACACATGATCGATACAAATGATCAGGGTTGAAATTAGTTTAGTACTACATTAAAGCAACACTATGCAACAATCAGCCACTTTTTGAGGGATGTTTCCGTAGGCAACTAGTTTTGGTATCATCTCCAAATTAATTTTGATGGTATGTGATCATGACAGACAATTATATGTGTCGTTCCCATTAGCCATACAGGTTATGCACTATGTATTTCTGTGTTCAGGGCTGGAACACCCTGCAAAAATGGAAGAGAAGCTTCCACAGCACAATAATGCCAAATATATTGCCAAAAGACACCAGTGAGCATGTTTGCAAGCTTTTATCAGTTCCAAATAGGCTTTTGGTGGTGTACACATGATTGTTGCATGCCTTTTAAATAGTTCGCTTACTAGTGTCAGACCAAAATGCCTTACTGCTGCTTTAAGTGTTTCTAATAAAAGCCTTTTTCCAATGAGGGAGACTCCTTGAGATTAGTGTCTTACCATTATTGCGATGCGAGGCATTTTAGTAATAATGGCACCCTGCATGACATAGGGATAATTACCTCATTAAATTGTGTTAGTTCACTTTACATCAAAACAATTTCCTTCATCATCAACAAAGTCATTTTTCTCAGTGTTTTCAAAGGGCCATTGTTTTATCACACTAGCACAAGGACAGGTACCTAGTGTTTCTTTTGGTTTTCTCCATATGTCAGATGTCAGTGTTACATACAGAATATGTAACAGACTGATTATAGTTATGGATATGATACCTCTGTTAGAAAAAACACCTTAGGTAAGACTGTTAGGCTGGATCTATGCCAAAAGGTCCTTATTTCACATCACAGGAAAGTGTATTGCCATGGAATAACATCACAGCCACAAGCTGGTCATAGGCTTAAAGTGGCATTATGTAGGAATTGCAAATCGCTAACGAGGTGCTAGCGGCTAAACCTAGTGGAACCTCTTGAAATGTGCTTACTTTGACACTATGACAAGTGAGTCTAGTGAGTCAACACTAGTGAGTCAAAAACTAGTGAGTCAACAACTTTCCTAACACAGTCAAACATCAAGCAAGTGCAACACAAGACAAAGCAAGACGGCAAATAAGCTACTTACTAGGTCGGCAGACAGTAGTAACCGGGCGGCTTCAGGCAAACCTACATAATGCAGTAATATGCCTACGGACCCTGGTATGGCAATGGCACGGAGGCGATTCTCCATATTAAACGTCATTGTAGCGCCCCAATTTTGTTTAAGCTGTTATTTTAAGGTAAAACTGCTAACCCTAACCCTAACCCTGAAGTACAATTCTTAAATAATGCCACTTTAAGCTAACAGTGGCAAAGATGATCAGAGCTATGATGTTATTTAGGATAACACATGCTCAAACATTTAGCCAAACAGCTATTTAGCTAACATCGAATAACTTTTCCAGCAACAAAGTGGGCTTTCCACATCTTCAAAATACCTTCTCACATTTGTCTTCTTCACTGTAATAGTTCACCAGCAAATGCAACTCCAGTACTATATGATGCCAAACACACCAGAATATTATATTCATATGCAGGAACCCATTTAGCTGTACCTTACACTAATAGCCAAATGTAACATTGGAAACCTTTAGTATGGCAGGGAGAATTTCATACTGCACTGCTGTTCCAATGCACAGTTCATGTTCAGGAAATTCAAATAGGTAGAAAAGGGAATTATATCATTTCTGCTTTGCAGTGAGCGGCTGAAACCTCTCCTGTGGGGCTCTATCCATCTAAATTGTTACAGTAGGGAACAGATGCACTTTCTGGGTTGCAGTGTTAAGAGATTAACTTAAGCTACTTCGCCACACATGCGCCACTCAGCTAACAGCAGTAGGTACTTCCTGCTATTTCGAGACATTAAAAAAAAAGCGCTGCCTTGGACAGCAAAGTTCCATCTGGTTAGACAGGAGAGCAGGCCAACCCCGGGCCCCTGCCAACCGCGACGCTACACTGGCATATTATTATTCTCGTCGGACAGACTGGTAAGCGGCACAGAGCTCTGCCCCAATTGCCCCCCTTTCGTATCTCTGCCACATCCGGCACTCAAGCCAGTCTGTCTGTGTGTGTGTGTGTGTGTGTGTGTGTGTGTGTGTGTGTGTGCACTCGCCCCCTCCTCCCTTCCTTCTCCCATCAATACGGCCGTAATTAAATTTTCACCATCAGATGCAATGCGTCCCTGCCTCTTTCATTAATCTGAATAGCCTGACAGTTCATTACCGCAAATAGGGGGACTGGAAGTGTATGACTGAATGTGCAGCTCGGGCTCCAGCCAAAGAGGAATGGATGTTCTTGACATCCCTCTGGTGCCTTCTGACGCAGGGTTAACTTGTGTCTGTGAACAAAGCATGCTCTTAGCCTCTTGCGCTGCTTTCAAATGCTTCATCATCATCATCATCATCATCCTAATCATTATATATTTGTTCTAAAATTCCCCCAGGGAGGTTGGGCTGCATGTGCTCCTGGCCTTGGGCATAAGCACGCTATTGTTCTAACACAAAATGCATGCCTGAGAAATCAGGGAGGTGAGAAACACTAAGGAGATTGATGCGTTCGCATCTCCTTCCCCCGTAAATGACTCCTGCGCGGCTACCTGCACGAGTACGAGTCGCCCTGCCGTGGGCGTCGGCTTTTCTCGACTCTACTGATGCTGCTTTTATTGTCCCCCCGGAATGTTTAATCAGGGTCTTAACTCCGAGAGGGCAATCCTTTTCTTTCTTCCACCCCCCTCCCCTCACGCGCACCCACATCCCTCCATCCCTCCATCCCTCCCTCCGCTTGGCAATAAAGCCTTCCTTCCGAGACGGAGCGGGCCGGACAAAGTGATAGAATGTGCTGCAGAGAGTGATCAATATGTTTGCTCTATAAATAGACTGCGGAGCCCAGCCCTTACAGAAGAGGCATGCGGTGGCAATATATTTTAAAGAGGGAGGGGAGACCCCGTGTTTGGAAGTGTAGACACAGGGTATATGCCGAATGTTCGGGTAGAAATATCAGCGTCAAAGCTTCTGGTAACCCGTTAGGTATACCAAAACACAAACACCTACTCACACAGATGTATGCACTTTGGTGATCAATCATGCACAGACAGTGTGACAAAAGCAGGAATAGATGAGCAAGGTGAGTGGCTTTAAATTGAATAAAAAAAATCTATTTCATGGGTTTGTCCTGAAAGGGTATGTCATTCAGCGTGCTCTCTAAACAAACCTGTTCACTGAGAAAAATCTGACTGTCCTTCATGTTGTATACCAACATGTCTCATCTCTGTCATGCCAAGGCAATTCAAATTGATTGATCATATGCATGTCGTATGTCACTCTACTGGTAGTTCATGAGCAGTTAACATACACTTACGTACTTAACGTACATTTCGGCATCCATTTTTGTGTCACGATCCTCATAAAATATATATGGATATCTTGGTTGTGATGCATGGTGCAAGTTATGCAAATAATCCCAACCCCAAACGCTAATCACAACAGACAGGGTCCCCAAGGGACCGATGACAGATGTCACTGTTTGATTATAAATGTCAACTCTGAAAAGTGGGTTGCCACAGCCAGACATAATTTCTCATCCCGACGTCTCTGTTTATCTCCTCATCAGCAAAATATAATTGCAATAGTTTTGTCATGTCTCTGCCGAGGAAATAACACGGTGCTGATGACACTGTCATGGACATCAATTAGCCTGGCAAGCACTGCCATCCTACAGCCTCTTGAAGAGAGATTTTATTCCACCCACTTACACAATGCCTGTAAGTTCTCTTCACAACATGTATGAATTGAAAGGCATAAAGTAGTGAGGGTTTCTGTTGATGAAAAAAAAATGAACTTGATGAAGTCTATGACTTCTCCTTATATACTTTGATTTTGACCACTCAGTTTAATATAAAAATAAGGGATAAATACCTAAAACGTACCTCAAATAACTTCGGTTTCCCCAACAAGCCACAGCGTGTGGGCTGTCATCCTCAAAATGACAACGCCAATGAGCCGGGACATGAGAAAGTCGGCACTCCAGAAGGCGGTGCAGAGCTGCTGAAGTCTCTGCCCCTGCGTGGGCCTTTGAAGCTCAATTGGCCAGGGACTAGGCCACACAGTCTGAGCCTCCTGACGTGATGGGGGCTGATGCCACGCGTTGTTTTAAGAGCTTGTCTCTGAGAGCCTGATTATGTTATCCCTATTTTAAAATCACATCCTCTGTCTTAAATGTCGGTTGCATTTAGAGTCTGTAAAGGAGGATCCAGGCGATGTTTTATTAATGCACCATCACTGTGCTGGCACACATGGCTGCAATGTTGCTATGCATGCTAACCTGTTGTTGGATGAGAGACAGGGAGTAAGGTGCCATGAAACAGAATTTCAATTTCAATTTTGAAGCACATATAGAGGGTGAACTAAAAAAGCGAACTGGACAAATGTTGTGATCCGATATCAGGAAAATACTTTTAGGGAATACACCTCATTAAATCACGTTTCAATCATTAAGGAACAGCTTAATGATGTACTGTATATTGTGTCTGCACACTCAAAAATGTTAGTCAGTCTGTTCAGTTCATGAAATGACATACAAATCTACCTGGTATTCTTTCTGATGACAACTCATATGGCCTTCCCTTATAATTACTTTCATCCTTGAATTCCAAAAGACCTTCATAATGAATAATAATAATAATAATAATAATTTATTAAAAGAATTTCAGAAACATTCCGGAATCACTTTCTTACAGATTTTCTCTCTGGTAGCAGCTTCATCTTTATGCCTGAAGGGCTGTGTTTTTTTCATGAAATACTGTTTATCAACTTATTTTTTTTTTAATTTTTTAATTTTTTTATTTATTCAACTATCTTCTTAAACTATATTCTTCCTTTTAGCAAAGGGTTAGGGTTACATAAAGAAGAAACTTGATAAAACACTCTGCTATCAAAGTAGTGTGATGTGAATCTAAATCAGTAAGTAGATTTTATCAGTCTCTCAACATATTTGCTTCCATTCTTATGGTAACCCAAGCAACCCAGCAAGTCCAAAGCCAGGGCTTATAACACACATCACATATGACATACATAAATCACAGCAGCATAATCCCAACAGACTGTGGAAGTGCACCTTTTACTGCATGCTGTTGGCCCTCCATTTAATCCATTTCAAGTCCAGTAGCTTTATACGCACAGTAGATCTTTGCTTCTGAGGCAATGGGTATATTCTTCATGTGCAGACATAAACTTAGTTTAGTTTCTCCATTGATATATTAAAGTTATGAGACCCTGTTCCGCCATATTGACTTTGGTATTTCTAGGCTTAATTCCAACACAGACACGGTATTGCAGCAAAAGTTCTATCGGCCAATAATTACCCACTTTTCCTGGTCTGATAAGATGTCCCTGGAGGAGGTATAAGTGTGTGTGTGTTTGTGTGTGTGTGTGTGTGTGTCTGTCTGGGACTGTGTGTGGGTGTGTGTCTTCGCTGTGTTTGTGTTTGTGTATCTGTGTGTGCGAGCATGTGTCTGTGTGTGTATGTGTGTGTGAAGTGGCTGCTTTAGCATCTCAAGGCTTTCATTCCTGCTGAGTGTTACACCGTAAGCAGATTCGGCAGAGAGGACATGTCTGAGGTCAACCGTTGCGTCTGCTACCCACACAGTGCCCAGCATCTGCATATTACATATCACCTTAACTCAACAAGTCAGATAATAGGCAACCTGTGGATCAGCACGGAGCAGAAAACATCATCCTTGGGTTAAGTGTGGATCGAAATCAAAAGAGAGGGCCAGGGGCCACAAGCTTAATAAAGCAAACTCATCACTCTTGGGCTAAAAACATTAGCCTAGCATGGGTAATTCCCATGCTAAAAACAACAGTGTTTCACCAGGGTTTTGTTACTGTGCATATATAAATGTAGACTTATAGAAATACAAACACTTTGAATTGGATTTAATGTTTTTAATTCATGACATGGTTATTTTTTCAGTGCTGACATTTTGTGTATGATGACTCATCTAGTAAAAATTAATCCTCTTCTCGCCTTTCAGAATAGAACATGCACATTTCCAATTTTACTCAAAAAAAATATATATCATGTTGACAGAGAACACTGTGTCCATTGAAAATAAAACCACCGCTGCTGAAATGCCAACCAGCAAACAAAAACAAACTCATCCTTAAGGCCAAGAATCTCTCCTCTCTTGTCGTGGCACAAGTTGGCTCTGGCATCTTGCTTGGCATCTGCACGGCTGCACTGACAGGCACATTCTGCACCCGGGGCAGGTGTGAAACATGTTTTCCGTGGGCAGCCATTTTCTTTTTTCTCTTTTTTTTTCTTTTTGGAGGTGTTGCTGGATCTCATCAGACGGGTGGCATCGTCGAGAAATGTGACAGGGGATTGACTGAGTGATCGCCATCCTCGCCACCACCTCTGCCATGCTCTTTGCCAAGGCAATACGGCTAACGACCTACCTCTTGGGTTGTGTTGGTCAGCGGGACGGACGGATGCTGCACGAATCTGTACCCTTCTTTCTCCACATGCAGAGACCCAAGGCATTTCCTTGCCACCCCCTCTCTCTAATTATAAGATGTTTTATGAGCCTAATGTGTGTTGTTATTTATGAGCAGGGTACCAGTAGCGTTGCATGCTAACCATATTTGAGTTTATTACACTGGCGCTCCGTGGGAGGGGAGGAAGCATGACCTCGTTTTAAGCACAACAAATAATGACACAAAATATATGACAGTGTGCAATATAACAGCTGCATAACTAGACTGCAGGCCTCTAATGGGAATGTGCATGCCATCATCCAACAGACCAAAAGAGATGATTTCATCGTTAACCTGTAGTTAGCGGAGTGACCACAGCTGGTCGTCTATAGCGTCGTCTACCCCCTGTACGTCGCTCTCTCCCTTGTACGTCACTTTGTACAAAAGCGTCTGCTAAAAGACTAAATGTAAATGTGATGGAGAACATATACGTTTGTGTCATTATGGTGTAGGATCACTGCTTTAAGGATGTACTACTCGGTGTGGGGCATGAAGTATGGAGTATTTGGTGTAAAAGGCAGCATCTGGGAAGAGATTATTGGAGAGGATGCTAATGAAGGAACAAACAAATGTTCATCAGAGTGGAGCAGGTGCAGCCAAGCAATCAGACCTTGATCACTGATATTACAGAGACCCTCCTTTTGTTGGTTGTTTTAAATACAATCAACAAGTCAACAAAATACTGTGTCTTTCTGTGTCTGTGCTGAAGTGCTAAATTCACTTGAATCCTTGCAGCTGTGTCAAACCACAGGACTGAAGATTTTGAAAAAATTCAGCACTTGAGGCTTCGTCGGGACAGTCAGTTTGTGTTTTTTTGCACAACGTGTCCAGATGGCAGCTCAGGGGGAGGAACTCCAGCAGGTACTAAAGGGTTTCAAATGAAATATTTGATGAGCTGTGCAGCAGGCCCGGCTGCCTCTGCAGCGGGGCATCTCATATTGACAGGCAAAAACAAGTCAGGGCTGAGAGAGACGACGCAGAAAGTGGGGGGAAAACCAAGGTGCTAATCTCCAGAGGGAAAACACTACGCCTTTTTCTTCTCCTGGAGAGAGTCCTCACTCTTCCCCAAACCAAACACCAGGAGTGTGTGTGTATGTGTGTGTTTGGGTGTGCATGGCCAGCCTACGATTTGACTGACACGCTGGGCCATGCATCCTGACAGGTGGCTGCCAGTATCTCATATGTCTAATGAATTCAGGGCTTCAAAAAATGACTGAACTGCCCCCTGCACACCCTCGTCTCAAACGGGAGTCAAGTGCTGCCAGCAGGCGATGGAGGCCAGTGGAACCGCTGGATGCTGGAATGCATTTACCTGGAATGAGCACCCCCTCCCTCTATGGACTGCTCGTGGGGCTCCACAAGCAGCCAGACATGTGGTGGAAAGGATAGCTTAGGCAAAACATCTACCAGTAAGACTCATAGTCTATGACATCCATTCATTCATTACTACTAACCAATAGGCAGATTATGCTTGTTTTAAAATTGTAGTGTCTCACTCACTTCTCTGCTGCTTTCAATACACTGACTCTGCCATTCACTGTTGTGTATATCTTGGTTCATTTCAAGTTCTCCTAATTTGATTATTAATCATGTCTGATATTCCTTCATCTCCTTCACTCGGCCATCAATCCCTGGATTCAGAGGATTTAATTCCATCATCTTTGCCTGCTACTCCGAGAAAGAGTGCTTATCCAGTTTGAGTCCCAGTGGGCAAACTGTCGAATGGAGAAAATATCAGATGCATTGTCTCAGGCTGGGACCCTGTTTAAGTCTGGAATGGGTAAAGACGATCTAATTCTCCTTGCTCACAACACCCTTGGCAGCCCTCTTGAACTTCCAATCGGATATGAGACTTCCGCTCCTGCTCCTGCTGTCTGTGCTGTTCTAACCCGACACAAGCCTCCCGAGTGTAAATGCTCAAAATCCGTTTCTCCACCGCGTCGCGGGAGGAAAACTATTAACAACCCTGCATCAGTCGTTTCCGCTAGCCCATCTTCAGACTCTCAACTCGCTATAAAGACTGTCCTCGCCTTCACCAAAGCTGTCAAAAGTTTTGATTCAAGGCTACTAATGCTCAATTCTCAGGGCATGCTCGCTGACCCAGAACAACAGGCCTCCACATCTGCTGATATGACTCTGGCTCCTCCACCCTCAAACCCCCCTTTTCTTCTGGGTGCCTCCGCTGCTTCAACCTCCTCTAATGCAACACTGGCTTCAACCTCCTCTACTGCTACACTGGCTTCAACCTCCTCCTACTGCAACACTGGCTTCAACCTCCTTCTACTGCACCCATTACAATGTTGCCTGCACCTGCTGGAAATGTTGCTGCCTTTCCAACTAGTGCCTCCTCTCTGGCGGGCTTCATGCTCGCCTCGGCTCTGCTTGCACCTGCTCTCTGGGGAGGAGTTTGGTGGTTCCAGACGCAGTAACCATTTCTCTTCAGTTAAGATCCAAAACTATACAAGGTAAAGGCATTAACTTTGCCAATCTGCAGTTGCCCCTGCCTGCAGTTAATAACCAGCTGGTCAACTGCTGTGATGTTTCTGTCATTTAAAAAAAATTGTATGCAACGGAACTTGACTTTCGCCATTTTCAGGGATGTGATCTGCAGGTTTCTCCCATAGGGCATAAAGCATAGGGAGGAATTTGACACTTATTTGGCTATGATGACAAACCTTCAGCCAGCGTTATAGTGGTACTCTCTCTGTGGTACTAATCTGCTTCTTACATTCAGGTCTAGGTTGGACGGGTCCATTGATGAGTCTAGAGTGCTGAAACTGTAAGGCCAGCACTGGGTAAATCTGGTCACCCTGTTGTATATTTTAATGGTAACGCTATTTTTTGTAATTTTCATGAATCAGTTGTCCTACTTATTCTATGTTTTCTCATATCTGTAGTCTGTGGAAGGACACCCACCCAAAATCGGTTTGTATTAGACCCTTGGGAAGAAGAACAGGGAAGAAGAGCTGCTCCTTCAAAGAGATTTGAATTTCCCACCTGTCTACTCCTATTAAAGTACCTTTGCTGTCAACTTATCTCTCCTTTCATACTGATCCTGTCTTTGTTGATTATCTCATCGCTGGGATCGTCACACAAGAGCTTAAGGTTTGGGTCCTGTACCCTCTGTCAAAATCTTACATAGCTAAAAACCTTCAGTCAGCCATAGCAAAACCTTCTGTTGTGTCAGAACTATTATTAAAAGAAACCAATAAAGGTTACGTAACTGGCCTTTTCACTTCTCTTTTTTTTCCCCTTTTGGGTTAACTCTATTGGCATTGTAACTCGAAAGTACTCTTGGAAGAAAAGACAGATTTCTGATATGTCTTCACCTAGACACCATTCTGACTGTTGGGCTAGAGTTAATTAAATGATTCCCTTAGAACCATTCTCCGTGCGTTATGCTTCTGTGGAGAATGCCATCAGTCTTATCAAGGCAGCAGGTCATGGGAGCGCTCCTAGCAAAGGCTGATATTACTGATGCTTTTAAAGTGATCCTTATTTCATCCTGCTGATTGGACACTTTTTGGCGTGAAGGGGGCAATTCAAGTTTTACTTTGCAGTTAGACTCACTTTTGGGTGAAGACGCAATCCCCACATTTTGTATTCTTTGTGCTTTGTGGGATCTAGCTGAATATTTGCAAACCTCCTCAATGATTTTTTTGGTCATTGATTTTCCAAACTGTGTGTACAGTTCGGCCCTCTGTGCTGTTTTGCAGGATATCAGGAAACTTTAGGTCGTGGTACCTTGTGGTTCTTCACCAGAAGAAAAACAAATCAAAATAAGGTCTACCTCTGATTCCTCCCTCTCAAATTCTTCAGCCTTTCTCTCTTGGGACACCTGAATTTTGCATAATTCCTCAAGATTGCTGTTTCATTTCGTAGTTGCTAGACTTAGCTCGTGCTGGGGAAAACGTATTCAATATAGTAGCCTTGATGAAGGCTGCCAGTCAGAACTGCTTTTTTGTCTTGGCTTTGGTTGTTAAAACACTTTTTTAACGGCATTTCTTTTTCCTACATTTTTGAATTTGAATCTTCTCATTCGCGATTCAGAGATGCTGCTCCATCTCTCAGCTTTGGGGATTATTTCCAAGGCATGTGGTTCTTGGAGAAACGGTCTGAGGAGATCCATGTCTTTGCTGCTGGTGTGGCCTCCTTTGCTCTTTTGGAAATGTAACCTATTGTGGTGACTCGCGTTCTGTGGTGTGCTTCATGGTCTCGGAAGTGTATCGCTCTTTATTGTGACAATGCAGCTGTCGAGGCTCTCACTAAAAAAGGCTGTTCACCTTGTCCTGTCTCTTTTGAGACGTCTATCTTGACAGTCAGTTATTGGCAATTGTATTATCAATGTTGTGCATGTAACTGACTACACTACTAAGTTCTTTTTCGTTTCTGTTTTCAGGAATTTCACCAGACCTGCCCTTCAGCAGACAAAGTCCCCATCCAGTGCCCAATTCTTTCTTACTGTTGGATTAACTTCCACACTGAAAACACTAACAGAGTCAGCTAAAAAGTATATGATGAAGGGAGTTGCTAATTCTCTTAATTCTGCTAAGTCTTAATTTCCATAGGTTGGGCATTCATTGTGTACTGTTTAGATTTTCGTCACTTTAAACCTTCTTCTATTCACAAATTGGTTGGGGGGTATGCAATTCCACGCCAGATGTCACGAGTCATGGCTTTCCTGTTCTTTTCTCCACCCCCTCAATACACCTTATCCTCAAAAGCATTTCAAAATATTCACCCCGCTGTCCTGCTTCACGTCTTCCTATCATTATAGACATTCTGTTTCCTCTGGTAACTTAGGTAAGCTCTTGAAACAACATGTCGTGATTTCCTCCATTTAGTTTAACCTCTATTATGTTTTTTAGGTTATTGGTTCCTGTCTTGATGCTCTAGTTGGTATCTTATTGTATTATTCTTTGAGGGGTAGGCTCCTCGTTCTTGCCCCTTCTCCCATTGGCATGATCTGAGATCTTCTCCATCTTTACCAGATTGTGGCAAAGACTGCCAAATATCGTTTAGTCTACTACTAGAGACTATATATCATTATTTTTGATTCGTTATCTTCATGGTTTTATATCCTATGCAGGATTAAAATCTGTAATTCTATTCCAGCCTCTTGAGTATTTCTGGTAGAAATGAAAACTTAGGCAAAAGTTCTACCAGGAAAACTCCTACTCTGCGTCAACCATTCATTCATTGCTACTAACCAATAGGTGGTTTGCCTTTGTCTTAAAGCAACACTATGCAACAATTTGACACTTTTTGCTGTATGGTTTTATAGGCAACTAGTTTTGGTACCATCCTGAAATTCATTTTCATAGCATATGGTCATGTGAAGGACAGATAAACACCTGTGTCTTTCCCACTAGTTGTCCAGGATATGCACCATGTAGTACTGTGTCCCGGGCTGGTACACCCTGCAAAAATTGAAGAAAAGCTTTCACAGCATGACATTGCCAGCTATACTGCCAAAAGACATACGTTAGTGTTGGCAAGATTATATCAGTGCCAACGGGGCTGTTGGTGGTGTTTGCGAGGTTTTTGCATGCCTTTTAGGTAGTTAGCTTGCTAGTTTTGGAACATAACTATTTATTGCTGCTTTAAAACTGTAGTGTCTTTCTCGCTTGTCTGCTGCTTTGTCCGTGTCTATTGTTCAGTAATAATGTTGCCTTATGTATTGTCCTAAAGGATAACCTGTCTGTCAGATTGTGTAGGTATACTTTGTGTGCTGTGCTGTTTAATACAACTGGGAGAGAACACTGCATTTGGACTCATACAATATGTGATTAAGGTGGGCCATGCATTAAAAAGTATTAAAGCACTATCTACAAATCCCATGCAAATAGTCATTAAATTCATGAAGTCATAGAATACAATTTCCCACAACCTACTTTAATAGCGCAAGGTCTTAACTCGAAAATGATAACAGATGACAAGGTAGGAAGGGGCACATGATGTCAGGGGAAAATATTTATTTAATTCTAGAAAATTGTTCCCATTTTATCAATGTTCCCATGCAACAATCTGTCTACCATTTTTACATTGAGATACCTTTTCACACATCCATATCTGTGTTTGTGTTTGTGTGTGTGTGTGTGTGTGTGTGTCTGTGTGTATTAGTGCTGTCAATTGATAAAAAAACTAAAACTTAAACGCACTTTGCTGTGAATAATCACAATTAACCACTTTTATAATTAAGACAAAGAAAGAAAATTTTAAATACTAGTGTTTGCTAGTATCTTTGAAAACGGAACACAGAACTCCTGTGAACTACAGATTTACAATAAAACATTCAAGTTCATTGAAATTGACTGTCAGCCTGAAAGGCATATTTGTTATATGCATAGCACATAAAGTGTGAAGGGACTTTTATTTTGAAACAGGGATTTAGATGAAGACACAGAGAAGAGAGAGATACTTCAGAAGGAGCTAGTGACTAGGTCATCCGATCAGTAGTTAAAACGTGGTGTTCTTGCAAGCTTGTGAATTTAGCTAAGCTCCATATCAGGTGTACGTTGGATTCCCCCAGATATTTTAACCGTTACATATGCACTAACAGAAAAAAATAACAAAACCCAGGCAGCTGCTTTAATTGCGTTAAACTTTTTTCTTTTAATGTTAAATAGTCCAAATTAAACACACAAAAATGAATACATTAATATGTTTAATTTGAATATATATATATATATATTTGAATATATATATATATATATATTTGTGTGTGTCTACATGCCTGATGTCACTAAGTGACTCGAAGCATAACGGCCATCTCTCTCCTCTCTGAAGCACCGGGATTGTTGGAGGGCACACACGCAGGGAACCCATGGAGGGATTAATGAAAACGCACCGGAGCTGAGGGACCCATCTATCACAGTACCATGGCAACAAAAGCGCAGGCCGCCATGGAGAGAGGAGAGTAGAGAGAGAGAGAGAGAGAGAGAGAGAGAGTAAGAAAGAGGGGGAATGAAGGAAAGAAAGAAAGAAAAGCTGGTGGCAAAAAGGGCCCAAGTGCGTTACCGGTGACACATTCATCACTGCACACCTTCCTGCATGGTCCCAGCCTGACTGAGAGGCTGCCATGGTCTACTGTAGGTGAAAGAGACGACTCTCACTCTCTTCTCTGTGTGTGTGTGAGAGAAAGAGAGAGTGAGAGAGAGAGAGCAAGAGAGAGTGAGCACAGCCAATGTGGTTCATCAAAGCATTCAGGTGTTTCAATTTCGATGCTCGCTGCGTCTCTCCCTCCAGGAAGCCCTAAATGTCAAGCTCCACTCAAACTGACGGTTGGCTCAAGAGAGCATAATGCAGCACCGAGGGTTCCAGCACACTTCCTCCTGAAGACAGAGAGAGAAGAGACCATTCCCAAAGTCATATTCCACAGACCCAATACCCATCTCTCAATGTCATTTCCTCCGTCATACCACGCCATTTTATGGTTCTTTCACACAGGCATGTTCTCTCTCAAACACACACACACACACACACACACACACACACACACACCAGAAAAAATGCCTTCAATTTAATTCATTTTCTTGAATTTTAGTAATACTATAGTATAGAACTATAGTAATGTGGGACAACACCTATTACTTATACTGACATCAACACCAAATCCTTTGTTCCCACACCCATTCAGATCCTACCTTTTTGGGCACGAATAGGATCATGTCAGATCACCCTCCTCCAAAAATCTGATTGGCACAATAAACTGAAAGCAGGTTTAAATAACAATCCATTTTACCCCGACACGAGGATCTGTTTGTTTGAAGAGCTTCCACATCAGCAACTCTCCGAGGTGATGTACGGCGATTACGCAGGGGCCCGGGATGAGGAGCGCAGAACAGCTGGTTTGGTCTCAGTGTGGGATCCAGCTAATTTAGATAATCAATTCTGTAATTACACGTGGCTGTTGACAGGGGACAACAAATGGCAGTCTTGCCAAGGGGGGGTACAATTAAGGGGAACTGTCGTGAATGCATAAATGTCTCATGAAATCTCATGAATAGCAAAGTATGCCGTCATTGTTTTCACTGTATGTAGACGACGGCACTTAGGAGCACACGGAGTGAACTGTCAATGGAGGGTGCAGAGCTTTGGCGTCTCCATAATCCAGTTCATCGCAGGGCAGACGGCACACCCAGCTCCCTGTATTGCACTTCCATGGAGCTGTAGTTGTGATTTGCACATTTCATGTACCTCCTTTGGAATGGCTCGACAAGGAACCCTCCTGAGTGACCAAGCTGTGGTCATGAAATCTTAATCAATTGCACTGAGGCGGAAGATCCAGCAGACACGAGAGCGTTTTGAGCAAGCTTCCTTTCTGTCCGCATGTAGAATACATCAAACTGGCCGTTTACAGTCAGGGGGGGGGGGATCCTTGCATTGCTTTTTCTTCAGTGGGAGTTCTGACCTTGATCTGATTCTCCTGCTAAGCCAGACCACGTTTCCTTTCAAAAGCTCTATTTCCACTTTTCCAGTCAGATATATTTTTTATTTTTGCAAAGAGCCAACAATCAGCCATTGATTTGCCCCAAAATGCCATGGTGCAACACAGCAAACAAAAAATGCACAACTAACCCCATCCTGAGCAGACACTTGTAATTATATTTCCAATTTCCACCTGGCCCAGCTGCAGGCCAGTTATTTGGGAAGGAGAGTAATTTCACCCCTTTACTTCCAGGTGGGTTAATCTGCTCAGGAATCGATGGCGTCAGTCACCCAGGACTGTGATTCGCATGGCTTGAGGGGAAAAATAGGTTAGGAACAGGAGGAGGACAGTGGCCTATTGATCTTGTGTGTGTCCCCCCACGTCCCCCCCCCCACCCCACCATGTGAAAGCCCATGCCAATGCTCCAGATTAGCGTGAGGTGTCGATGGATGAAGGGCTCTTAGTGGCCACAGACAAAGGTGCTAACGCCACCTGGGTCTGCTGACTGATGCAGAAAGCCGGAAATTCGACTTCCGTAGGGGGGGGGGGGGTGTTAAGAATAAGCAGTTGACAGGAATGCATCTGTTGCACGCACATACATAGACATCTGGGGGGGGGGGGGTTGGAGGGTTTGTGTTTGTCTGAGACAGACAGAAAACAGTAAACAGAGAAGAACTTGTAACTCTCCCGTTGAAATGGGGCTTGCCATAATGAGGCGCGCAAGCTGTTGTTTACTCTCTCTGATCCATTTGTCATTTAGACGTCTCATATGGAGGACTATTGCAGAACTGTTTGTAAACAAGTGTTTCCTGACGGTGGCCAAAGAGGATATCATGGATTCTGATAAGGGCTGGGATGCATTTAAAGTATGTGGCCATGGTTAGCAATGACAAGAGAGTTATCCCTTGGAGGCATGTGTTTGCCTCCTCTATGTGTTCAGGTATGAATACCACAGAATAGCTACACTGGTATCATTAATCAATTGATACAGACAAAGCAATTCATCAATGCTAATATTGCTCTTCAAAAACAACTTCTAGTTAGTTATTCCAGTCATGTTATCATTTATCAGGCACTTAAGATGTACACCCATTATTCATATTCTAATGAAATTATATTACATTAAATGAAAATATTAAATTGCTGATACAGTCTCAGAGAACACTTATTTTTACTGGTGCCTGACAGAGCAATAACAAGGCTTTCAAATCAGGGTGAATTAGCAGTGACTTGTACTTCAAAAAAATAGACATCTCCCTGGTTTGGCTTGAGGCACAGTGTAAAATTAACAGCGAGAAACACGTTGGATGGCTACATCAAAAGGAAACCACGTAGCGGTAAAGTTGTTAAGCACACATCTTGTCAAACGAGGGGCCCCGGAAGGGAGATCCACATGACCAGGCAGATTGCTTGACAAGATTGCCTAAACCCAACCAATTTGTACGGCTTGTTTACAAATGAGTTGAAACGAGGATAGATTTGCTCAGTGGCTCACCAGCCCCCTTCAAAGGTTTTGACACAGCAAACTAACATTGGCCATGTCAGCACAGGTGTCTCCTCTGTCCAATTTGTTTGAGGCTACAGAGATTGACAGAGTGCAGATTCAACATCAATTAGTTATTGTATTGTATTATGGTATTTCTGTGTCATTTCCTATTTGTTCACTGTGTTTTATATTACTGTGATTTCCTTATGGGCTCATGGTTGGGTGGAGTTTTATGTGCGGGTGAAAAATGGCACTATTTATGGAAATTCTATTTTGTTTTATTTGTTTTCGTAGACTTTATCCTGAGTGCCTAATTGCAACATAACGGGAGAAAAATAGGGCATAATATGTCAGGCATACATGTACACATCTTAGCTCAGCATGTGAGTCAAATTTCACTCGAAGTAATTTAAAGTTCAACTAGTTGGTTAGCTCCAGCAAATTCCTCTAATTGGCCAAATGAACTCCACTTACTGATTGGCATGAACTGACCTTAAAGCCGCTTAGAGTCTGCACAAGCATCTCTAACACCCTATAAGACGTGGAAAACAAGTAAGCCTTTAATATAACGTCATGATATAATGAAGGAAGAGCTTGTCATGCTAATAAATCGAACAGCAATTCTTTGGCTTGCATATTCTTAATGGCAAAGGCCTAACACAAGGTAGAAAAACAATGATGGCCTTAGCTCGTTAGCGAAACAAAAAAAGCAACTAACCCTGTTAATAATGTTCCTTTTCGCCCATTGTGCAGACATTTATCTGTTAGAAGTAAATGCCCCAGTTTCGTACAACACAGGATCCCGCTGTCACGAGCTGTGGGATTCACCAGGATTGGCCAATTACTTGGCTTGCCACAGCTGCTAATTGGCCAGGGCCCTGCTGGGGAAGACTGCGTGGAAACGATGGAGGCTGTGGCTAACTGAGTCACTGGGCCACCTGCTGAGGCCACCTAAACAGACAGCTGATCAGACCTCTCCACGCACACGGCTGCCATTTTGGCTCTGGAGTGCTGCAAGCTCCTGTCACGTATATGACAGGAAGCTTCTGAGCAGGTGACGGGGTCCTGGCAAAAAAAGCTGTATTTCACAGCTGGCTTGGGCATCCCAAAAAGGCAACTGGGGCCGAGGGGTGTTATCCATTAAGTCTGAATATGTTTTTTTGTTGTTGTTTATTTTGTTGTTGTTTATTTTGTTTTGATTCCCCAAACAGCTGAATCTTATCAGGCATTAATGAATAAATATCTTAGTTGAACATTGTCCTGTTCTCTTTTCTACGGTCGATAAGACTTTTCCATAATATGTCCAATTGTTAAATTGGTTTTGTGAAGTGCATTTCGGAAAACATGCCAATCCTACCTGATCTCTTTTACCCAGAGAACTTGTCCTCTGTATTTGAGTTGCAGTTAGATGCAGTTATAAAAAAGCTCAACAAATAAAGTACAAATGACTTCTGTGATAGAAAATATATGTATATCTCAGACTGTCCTCTCAAAGGTCTGTGGAACATAATATGGGGAAGGCAGCCTTGGTAACCTTTTAAGTTGTAATAAGTGTCATCACACTTTCAACGTTCTAATCATAGATCATCTGGATACATTTAGTTCAAATAAAGAATAGTTTATTAAACAAACTTGTCACGCATTGTTACTCAAAGGTTGCTCTGAGTCACCAGAATGTACCCTCTTTGTAGTTGACATTTCTGAAAAGAACTGTGAGATGGATAAACACAACAGCGGTGTGGGTAATTACGCTGTAATGCCGCGCTGCAGAGGAAGACAGATTCAGTGGCACAACTGCAGCGCTGCCAAACACATCCATAATGTATATTATCATGTCAAATTTAGACATGCTGGTGTCTCTGTCAAATTTGTGCATCCCAAACGTGTGTGCTTTAAAAAACAAAAAAACTCTCCTGCCCTCTCAGTTCATAAAATTCAAGTGAATTGAATGTTCTGCCTTGCCAGTTCACACCCGCTAAACATGATTTGCATTTCCATTTCACAGATGAAACCACAGCTTATGAAGACAGCGCGGGCAGGCATCTTAAGATCCGCACATTTGGAGTCGTCACGAAGGCTTTCTCTGTTTTTGTAAGTCCCTATTATGCCACGAGACTGGGGCCTTGTGTACCGCTGGTATAGCGACTGATCCGCTCCAGAATCGAACAAACTCTTGCCATCAGTTATCTCAGTCAAATGAACGCCCGTAATAGAACTTGGGTGTAAGGCGTCTGACTATGAAAGGACGCCATTCACAGCGCACGCTGGCGCGATGCCAAGGCTGCTCTGCAATGAGTTACAAAGAAAACATCGACCTACAGTGGGGCGTTTTCATCTCTCCCGGGAGCTTTAGAAAAAAAAAGATTTTTACAGGTGCAATTCAATCAACAGATATTTAGTTATGTGCCTTCTACTAAATCTGCCCGGTATGCATCCTATTAAAATGTGGTATGCCACGGTACAAGAGGATTAAAATAATCCTGGCCACTACAGAACCGTGTTGCCTTCATCTTATTTATCTGGCTTGTCAAATTCATGTTTGGCCTGGGCCATGGGTTTGAATTATAAGCCTTTTATCCATCTTCCATATGTCAACAGTCCCCTCATTGTATTTGTAAGAATGGGGAAGGAGAGAAAGTTGTCTCACGTCAGAGCAACAGTATTGATCAGGCTCACAGAGAATGCACCAAGAAATTGCACTGACCTCAGGATTTAATGCAATCTATAGTCTTAAAACCAAGTGCAGTCAAACTTTAACCTTCACTCTAACCTCTCACCTAGGTCAGCGGCCTCCTTAAACCACAAAGGAATGCTCAGGGCAAATTGTGTCTATAGTTGCTATGGCGATGCAATATCTTGCAGACACTGTTTTGCCATTGGCCTAACTTTCAATGGACCTGCTCATTGTACAGAATAAATGTAGACAAAAATCTTATCACCCTAATTGAGTAGCTATCATGATAAATGACAATGAAAGAGGAAAGAAAACTGGAAGATTGCTCAGCATGTTCTTGCAAAACCCAGCCTTGAGTCAATGGAAGAGAGGATAAAAATGGGGGGTTGGCATGTGAAGAGGTGTGGGGGGTATTCTGTTGGAGGTAGCTAGGGCCTCTGTGGCAGAGAGGGGTGCCAACTATGGGCTTATGTGCCCCCCACTATACCACCACTTCCAACCTCCCAACACACACATACACCTCCAAATCCTGGATGCGAGATACTGCTGTGCTCCAACATCCTCTTGGCATATGGCGAGGCGATAACAGCATGAGGAGCGCCAAGCCAGCACTTGTCTCTCGGGTTGGACCTCCGTCTTGTTCACCACGGGGACGGGAGTAATTAAACAGCATCAGCACCCCCCCCCTTTTTTAATTCTCAGATTTCCTCCATGAGTCTCGAACCGGAATGTTGTAGTACTGTACCAGATGCAGCCAGACGTTCTCCATGTGAGTGTGGAGATTTGCCATCTTTCATTGTGCAATTAGAACATTGCTGGCACCGGGGGCGGGGGGTGGGGGGTCGATTCGTGCAAATGGATACGCCAGGACATAAGTGGGAAAAACGCAGGTGTGCAATAATTAGGTTTTTGTCATCAAGGAGACACACAGTGAATGATATAATGGATCCTGAACTGCTAGTTAGCATTAACATATTGATTAGCTGATTAGGAGTTTTTATTAGGGAGAATGCTTATGCTTATTTGGGGAAGGAATGAGGTTTAAGAGTGGGAGGGTGACTGATATGGATGATTAATATTTTCTGGTCGTCTGCCAACTGCTCTGAAATGGACTCACTCCAGTGGGGAAGAAAGGCAGTGCCTTTTTCAAAAGGGCTCCAGCGTAGCACTCTGCGGCTCCAGGAAGTGTCATCTGGTGGTGCCTCTCGAGTGGCAGCACTCAAGTGAAAATTACTGTGCGCACTTAACAGCCCTCCAGTAGTCAATGAACATCTTGGAGGAGTTTTCATGGCTTTGAGCATATGTCTGTGGAGGTATCAGAAATGATAACATTTCCTATTACAGATATTAGCTTTGTTGTGTGTGTTTGTGTGTGTGTGTGTGTGTGTGTGTGTGTGTGTGTGTGTGTGTGTGTGCATTTTTCTTGATAAAGCTTTGGGCTAGAAGGGGCCATCAGGCTCATGAAGTTGATTGAGATTAAGTGGGGCACCTGAGAGGATTCTGGAAACTTTGGGCAAAGCCAATGAGGTTATATTCTGAGTCCATGAGTAATGTGGATTGACACAGGAAGTGTTCCTATGGGGGATTTGGTGGGAAGAGACCACAAAGAACAATAAAGTGGTGGAACAAAGAGATCATGAATAGTAAGTTCAAGAGCAATATCTTACTTTAGTGTGCTTAGTAGCATAAGATAATCATCTTTGATTCATGTCCTAGACATTTTGTAGGTGCTGTAAAATTGATATGATAAAGCCCTTTGAGTGGTTATTTAAATCATTTGCTCATTTCAAACACACGTCTCATAGCTTCCTTTCAGTAAGACACGCACAGTCACACAGGGGTTTAGCACAACGGTCATGACTTTTAACTGCTCCCTCCACAGTGACACCATCAAAGACATATGGAGCAACATGTCCACCAGTGCTATTTCATTAGGCACCGAAACACATGAGGGTTCATCCTGACAATCATACTCTGAGGAAGCCCTCATGCTTATTGGACCTGGCAGAAGGCACAGCTCTGAAAATTGAAATGAGCGGCAAGGTGGGTCTGGAGCAGCTGGTGGTTTCTGAACAGCTTTTACCACCTAATGACCATTAGCGAAAGTTTTTTTTTAAACACACTCGTATTGGAGCGCAGACGGCCACAGCTGTAGATGCCACCAACACATTTAACGCTCTCTCCTGGTGACAAGAGGGCCTGGTGACTGGCCATGGGAGCTGAAAAAGGGAAATCACTGACCCTCATAGATCCAAATAAAAGCATTTTACATTGGTGCGGAGGGGTGGGGGTGGGGCGGTAGGTCATGATTGCCTGGAGGCGCTTTCAAGACAGGTGCTGTGCTTTCCAAATCCTTAAATGGAACAACAACAGAAAAACAAATAAATAGATAAATAAATAATAAAAAGATGACTTGCAAAACATTTTTCCATTTCAAAAATTGACCTGACTGGGTGTTTTTTTTTGTTGGGAGACTGCTTTTAACACGATTCAAAGCACAAAAATAGGTGGCTGTAATGAGTGCAATCCTCACAGGCATGCAAGGGCTAGGTGCTGTGGATACATAGGATGGTGTAAACCTATTAACACATTCTGGTAGGGTCTAAGTAAACATCAATGCACCTGGTAAAATCACAAACATTTTCCTCACTGAAAATGACTTGATGTGTGACTCTTGTTAGGCATAAGCAAGTGTTGTATTTTATGATCTGATCGTTTGCTTGGCATATAAGGCAAAAACAAGTGGGAGGGAGTTCTGTATACACCCCACTCCCTGTGAACATGTTTTTCCCTATGTGTATTGTTTTTCTACTGTGATTTGTGTATGTATGTTTGTGAGTTAAGTTAAGTGTATAAGCTACTGGATGACCTAAATTTCCTTCGGGATTAATAAAGTATCCATCTATCTATCTATCTATCTATGAACTTCTCTCCTCTGAAGGATTGCAGTGTTTTTTATTTCTTTCCTGGCATTATTTAAATTATTTTATTCAACAACATTAGATAACGAATGGCTGGTGCCACATTCATTCGCATTCAACTGGTTTTTGCGAGCAGAAAGGCTATCTGCAGTCATATGCATATGTCTTCACACCTTTCACACCTAGGACCAACTCCCCCTGGGTAGACCCATAGTGTTCACCATTCCTGCCAAGGTATAGCTGTTTGTTTTAGTTCACACCTTGCACCCCCCAAAGTGACCCTCCGGACGGACTGCAGGTTACAGTGTTCTGTTAGCTAGTGCGGTGCATTATAGAATCCTGTGAAAATCATGTTGTTGAGACATCGTTGTGGACTCAGTTCTGCTGAAATTTGTCATTCAGGAAATAAACAGATTCTCTTCGCCAGTCAGCTTCATTGAGTTCCTTGCCTAATCCATCACTACATCCAGCTAACTCGAGTTGAATTGCACAATACAGTGTTAGCGTTTCCATCTGGGATTCACCATAAAAATATGACAATCTTTCACTACCATATCACCCCACATCACGCCTTTGTTTTCTTATTAACATCTTCTGTGTAAATAAATAAACATAAAAATACAATTGTGACAAAACAACAAACCATTTAGAGTTGTGGAAGTGCACATCTTGGCAGATTACTGGTGTACAGGTGAGGTAGGTGAGGGGCAGGAAGCTTAGCTTTGACCCACACGTGTGTGGGCTGGGGTGAGGGATCCAGCCACATTTCCCACAGGCAATTCCTCCTCGCTCCAAAGTCGTCTGGGCCGCTTAACGGCTGTCTGCCGTGATGGGATCAAGGGCGTGGGTTCCCATGGTCTCTGCCCCCCAGCCCGAGGAAGCGTTAGTTCCCTAGCCCCGGTTCCGTCACCCTGTTGGCAGATCACTGGTCTGGGTGACATCTAATCTGATGAGTTACATTCAAAGCCCTCATGAAGAGTGAATGCCACCATTTGCCTCCTCAGATATGGTGGTACACAGTGAACAAAAAAAGAAAAATGGTAAGAAAAGAATTTGATTTGAGCGAATGCAGTGAACAAAGAAACGGAGAAGAAAAGAAGAGAACGAGTTGACAAGCTAAATCTTTTTCCGTTTTGTTTCCCCCACACTTTTCTCGTTTCTTTTAAAGCCCCAAGAGAGAACTTCAGAAAAGTCAAAGCGTTTGTTTTTTTTTGTCAGGAGGCGGTGAGAGCCCAAAAGGCCCATTAATTGCTTCTGAATTTCATCTTTCAAACTAAACAAAGGTGCCACGTTGGCGCTCTGAGCCAGACACAGGCCTGGCAGGCTCAGCCGTGACGCATGCCAGCTTTTAACAGCCGTCTCCGAAACTCTGGCTGCAGCGTTCACACAGGAAAACAGTCATCAAGTTGAGTGAGCTCACCTGTTTGCAGTTAATTTCAATTACATGGCCACTTTATTTGGCCACATAGAAACGGATGCTGAGCTTTTTTTGTCAGGCACATATGGGAGGCATCAGTCTCTGAGATTTTCAGATTACGCTCACCTGCTGGTTGGTTTTGTACATTCTACTGAATTACCATATAAAACTTCACAGTGTTTGACGCTATGGTTATGAGGAACATGCGACTGCTGGAGGCATAATGCCTGCGTCTGTCTCTTTCTCTTTCTCTTTCTCTTTCTCCTTCTCCTTCCCCATGCATGCTGTTAATGTTACCTTTATACAGAAACAAGACAAACAAGTAAAACAAAAAATGGAAGACACATTTTGTTTTCTTTCTTGGTCCGTTTAAATTGAATTGGCGCATATGGTGTCTATGACTGTCCTAGATTTAGCCATTTAGATATCTCAGGCAAGCTGTGATTCAGCTCAGGCACTATGCTGTGAGTCAGCTCAACGGTGATCCGTGTCGATAACTGTTACCGAGCTCAATGAAGCATCAGACCCGACAGCTGTTTGCCTACAATATAAACCACTGACTCGTATGAACAAAATAACTTTTCAAGTCTTGACAAAGATGCCCTTTCAGCTGCGAAAACACAATCAGACAGAGTCGATCGGAGATACATCTGACAGCTATATCCATCAACTCCAAACATTCCCCACCTGCAGGGCTAGTGTAGGGCCTCGTAGGGGAGTCTCAGTTTGAGAGGACTTAATTAACCACAAACATTAAACACCAAAAAGCATCTTATCTTTGAACAAGAGGGAGAGTGGGAGAAGGGAAAGGGAAGGGGGTGGGGGATGGGGCACGGGGAGGCGAGAGGAGGAGGCCACATGCGGAGCAAAAACATGCCTCTCTGCTGGCGTCGCGGCATGATGGACTGCACGGCCCGTCCGATAAATCTGCGGGGCGGTAGGCAGCAGGCGGGATGCTGAGGCACCATTCAGCACCCTCAGCTGAAAGCTAGAGCCGGGAAGACGTGTTGGGAATGTCGGAGCAGATGCTCGCTCATGCCGAGAGCCCGACCGACGTGCCCCGGCCTAATTTAGGCTCTGCCTCAGCCCGGGCCGATGAAAAATCTGCATCGAAAGTGCTTACGCAGCTCGCCCGCCTGCTGTCCACATGTGTCCGGTCAAGAAGGAGCAACAGCCAGATCAGGACCTAATCCTGATGTTGCACCGACCCAGTTAGAGGCACCTCCCGGCCTGGCCCAACCTGTCCAGTAGTAGACGATGTTAGCACTTCCTGGTAACATTCACCAGGTTAAGCCATGTAGAATGTAGATGTAGACATCCATACCTTTCCTTCAGTCTGTGGTGTTGTCCCACAGTAACCGGAAATCAACCCACTCTTGAAGTATCCTGATTGGTCGACGCAGCCGGACCATGTTATAATTCTGAGTTGCTTGCCACAGAGAGCCCAGGAGAGTCCCAGAGACAGATTTGTGTTTTTTCTCTCGGCATCCATTTTCCCCAGTAGCCATCAGAAAGTACAGCCAGATAGCTTAAGTTTTCCAAGAAAGTATCGCTCGCAGTGGCTTTAAGTGACATTCAAGGTTTACAGTCTCATAGCATATCATACAAGCTCTAGTCATTTTTCATCCATCAACGCGGCACCGGCTTTACTGAACATGGGACTCTGGGCGAGTGTTTTCAGTGATGTCGGCTGCCCGAGCCAGCAGTGGCAATATATCCCAGCTGTCTGCTGATGCATCACCCTAAGACTTCCAGCAGAGCAGGCCCTCCATCGTACATCTTGGCCTGTCACCCATGAGCGGTAATGTTTTTACTTTCGCAGTGCCTCCAGGATGCATTTCACCCACTCACCACCATGGAGGTCTACTCAATCCCCCACCCAACGTGCTCTTTATGTTAGAGGGCCTTGCAGTAACACAGTAGATTAAATTGCTCCAGGCGAAAAGAAACAAAATTAAAGTCAGAAGAATAGAACGGATTGACAGGGTAACTGATTTTGAAGGACTAATTGAAATGAATATGTTTAAACATTGTACTTGTGAATGAAAGATCTATTATACAGTTTTGATTTTGTTCATTTTTTTGTTGGTTTATTTTCTCCTCTGAATAACCGAACAGATCCGCTCCCTTTGGCCTGTATCTGAAAACTGTGTTCAAGGCTGGCACAATAGAGCACATCGCATTTTAGTCACAGAAAAACATTCCCTGAAAAAGATGCATTCATTTGGAATAATGAAGACTCCTGATCTGTTCGGGGGATGGGGATGAGAGAGGGGGGGATGCCTGTTGTTGTTTGGATGCAAGCGGAGTAATTGCTTAGGGACACAGCTGAGGCAGGGGCAGGGGGAGTCGGAGCGCTGGTGGTACAAGTGCATTGGAACATTTTTAAACACTGCAGGGTGGGAGAGGTCAACAAGTTTCTCTTCCCTTTTCTTTTTTTTCCAAGTGTGAATGTCATAGGTAATCCCTCTGCCATGGAGTGATAATAGCTTTGCTATTGTCAGTAGAGAGACAGAAAGAGAGGGAAAGCTAGAGAGAGGGAGCGAGGAAGGTGGCACTGACTTCATGTCACAAGGCTCTGTTGTGACTGGGGACAACCACTGGGTTGCATCTCATTTAGTCTGACTTTCTCGCACAATATCAAACTTGCCACCGGCGCGAGTGATGAATTAGAGAGACCGCCCACGCAAGGACCATTCCCCCTCGGAATGTGGCTCGTCTTCGTCGTTTGTCGTTGCACGGCTCAGACTAATGAGGTGGAAAATGTTTTGCCATTGCTTCATGGAACACCTCCCTTAACTTACACCAAATGTGGCATTTCTTGTAACAAAAAAAGAAAGAAAAGAAAGAAAGAAAAACTTTGAGCACTCTTGTGAAGAATCCTATTAGTAACAGAGTCTTCTGAAAACAACTGTTGCTAAGGTGACATTTTGTGCTGTCTGATAGAGCTTTGTTATTTCTAAAAATGCCAATGTATTGACTTCTAGAACATTACCCATCACTCCATCAGACCTCTGTGGTAACCCTCCCTACCACATACAGAGCAGACGGAGTAGATCTGTTGTCACTGATGCATTATGTTATTCATCAGCAACCCTAAGACCACTTCCTCTTGGATGCCTTTATGCCTTTACGAATGGCAGAGATAAATTTAACCCTGGCGTGGGAGATCTTGCGATGGGCCTCTCAAGCTACAGGAAGCATCAGGGGAAAGTGGAGATCAATAGCGCACTATACGCTGAGCGTCACAAAGTCCCCCGAGGAAGGCCAACAAACGATTCATTCAATGAGCACCATTGATCATTAGGAGTGCCCATGTCGCTACGGATGACTCCTCCATGTCATTAAAAGGAACACCTTTCCCTTCCCCAACCATCGGGCACACACTCTCTCTCTCTCTCTCTCTTAGGGCATCACGTTTCAGCTGTCCCTGCCCGTCGGCTGTAGATGCAGCGGTGATAATGGGTGAGCCCCTTTTACTCAGGCTTTTCCAGCTATTGATCCGGATCTTTCCGAGATCCACTGTGCCTAATACAACGCATGTGCGGCCAATCTAGCAGTGAAGTTGACTGACAAAGCCCCAGCACACAGTTGATTTATTGAGAGGGGTCTTGGTGCCCTTTAATTACCTTTCATCCTCGTTTTAGAGCACCCTTTAAAAAAAAAAAAAAAAACCTTATCCCTCGTTTGGGGGAAGAACCTTCCAAATCATCTCAGACTGTGATCTCTCTCTAGCTATCTGAGTAGACTGGGGGCAAGACATGACCTGTATTGGTATTCTCAGTATATTGTTAGATCCTGGTTATTTAAGCAATATGACATGAAAGAGTGAGGATATCCTTTTACCAACCTCACAAACACAAGTGTCTACAGTGTCTACTACAGACTAATTGAGTTTGAAGACACCAGATTGTTTAAAAAAATATATATATATTTCAAATTTGTCTATACATTCTCCACTTAAAAAAAAAATAGTTCCAACCTGAGTTCTCTGGAATTTTGACGTTGTGCAATGCATTGGTTAAAGTATATGAAATGCAGAGTGATCACTAGAGGTGAGTGAGGTTGTTCCAGGATATCCTCACTCATTGAATGCCTCTTGTCCAATCTAATGAACTAATCCGGATCTAACTCATGTATAATTAGATGATAGATGTTAGTAGAATCTTTGCTCGAGCAATAGCTAGGCTAGGGCTGAGGCCATGAGTACAAAAAGAAACACGTCAAATGCATCACAGGTTGCAGGCAAATGGGGTTTAAAAGGTCATGTCAAGGTAAGGCAGTGTGCTCTTGATGAGGCTTTGTTGTTGTGGAGAGAAGATAAACTGCCATGAAAGATTGATGAGGACAATGAGGTTCAGTCGTGGGGTGGCCAGACGCACTTGAATAAAAAAGAAGAAAGCAAAAAAAAAGAGACCACAAGTCGCGCCCCGAAACGTCATGCGCCTTGAGTCTCACTGTGAGAGTGCCTCGGGGTGCTATCTGCCAAAGCGCTCCGGGCAAATGGAGGGTCATGGCTCTGATTAAATATGGTGTTTGTCTCGATCAGCCATGATTCCACTTTAGTTTTTCAGTATCCTAGACAAAGAAGTAACCTCTTAAATCTAATCAGAGTTTAATACATGCTGGTGGTTGAAGGGGTTTGGAGAGGTTTTCATAGCTTTTGAGCATTTTGTGAGGATTTCTTGTGGTGCTGCAAGTTGCCTTTGCATGAGTAAATATGTTGTTTTTATCTCACAGTATTTTTTCACTTTTCTCTTCCAAAATGGTTCCTTTCTTTCAACTATTCTTTCCTGTCACTAATCAAGACTATAGCAATGCTAAATAGCAACATCATATATGCAATGCTTTGCTATCCCACACACTTTGTGCTACAAGCTAGTACATCACACCGCACTGCACTGAGGCAAAAAAAAAAAAACCCTGTGGACCAGTTTGTGTAGATGGTTTGATGATCAATCCACCATGATTCATCAATGACAGGCTAGACATACATGGTGTGGCACCAAACCCATCATTCTACCCTCATGCCTCTACTTGTCATGTGGTAGCAGCAAAATGGCAGCAGCCTGGACATTAGGTCATTGCCTACACCTCAACAACTACACCAAGTTTCCACTAACGGGCCAAATGTGGGCGAGCTAGTGCGTTCCAAGGCCAGTTGCGTTTCCATGATCACTTCTGGGGCATGATCGTACCGCCGCAGGGCTTCCTTGAAGCCAGCGTCCAGGGACTTTTGGTCTGACAATTACTCTTGGGCCAAACAGGGCTAACTGGTACTTGAGGCAGTGTCAAGGTAAAAGAGTTGATTATCAAAATTAGGTAAGAGAGGTTCAGTGCCAAACTAACACACAGTCAAATAAACTACACACTACCATATAACCTTAACAAATATAAAACATTTAGGAACTATTACACCTGGTCAGCACTCGACATTAGGACTACTAAAAATGTGCAATGGTAGCTTGATGAAGTAGGAGAGTACAACCAACACAATTGAAATACTGTGTGGTGTTTGTTCTGACTTGGTTGATAGGCATTGCGATAACTATGCTTTTAGCTGGCTTATGTTAAAGCCACGTATAAAATAAATCCACGTATAAAATAAATTCCTTCAGGACAAAACAAGACCCCTCCGCTGTGCGGATTTATTTTTCGATAATGACCGCCGGACTTTACATTATCTTTTACATATCGTTTCTCATTTTCTTTCCTGATAGTTTTTTATAGCAGATAATCTATATTGGAAGTTTGGAGCCGAGCATTTGTTGCAGTTAATCCAGCCTTCTCCAATACTCAGGATATTCCATCAGAAAAAAATGACCTATAAAAAGTTAACTGCCAGTCTTTAACAAATATCCAGTACTCTTAGATATGCTTTCCTTGATCCTCTGGGAGTAGACAAAATAACTCATTGATGTTGTTATGTGGAGAAACAATACTTTGACTGTCTGAAGTTATCCTTAAGTGTGTGTGAGTGAGTGTTGAAGAGAGGAAAACATGTCCTGCTGTAAACCCACCAAACCCATCCCTCTATCCTACAACATCCACACATAAGGACTTTGAAGCTCTAAGGCAAATGGGTCATTCTAATTAGGCAAATGGCCCATTAAACAATCTCTCTGCCACTACATTGACCATTTTATTTTTAAGATGGCCGCATCTGTTATTGTTCTCTGGGCTATTCTTTTGACATCTCAGTTTGGAGGTGGTGATTTTCTTTCTTCTCTTTTCTTGCATTGCTTTTGGTGAAAGGGGACATGTGCCTTTCAAAAGTGACACTGTGTGAAGATGTCATTTTTATAAGAAAGAAAAAGTAACCTCTGTAATCGCTCTATTTTGGACAAGCATGACACATACCCCCCCGTATGTGTCATGCTTGTCCAAAATAGAGCGATTATATGTGTCATGCTTTTACAGAGGTTACAGAGCGATAAAAGTTATATTTTCCGTTCAAAGCCGGCAGTTGAAAACCACTGAGAGTCAGCTGAAGCCAAACCTGAGGCTTGCTGCAGGGTTTCACCTCAGGCCTACTAATCATCGGAGCAGAAGGTCAGGACCATCATCAAACAGCCTTGATTACAATGAAAATATTTGGTTAGCAGGTCAGGACAGGGCATGACGAGCATCTGCAAAATGAGGTCGCATTTTAATCCAGAAGTAAACTTGGCTATGGAACCGATGAGGAATCCATTGTTTGAACTGAGTCACTCTGCTATGGTACACAGCTGTAGTCTAGCACCAGGAACCTGTACGCAAGGCACTGGCCAGTCCTCCCCTGGAGATGAACCAACATGCTGCACCAACATCAGAGACCGGACAAACCATGACAAATACAGAGAGAAATCATTATGGCCACATAAAATGTCCGCATGTGGCTTTGATTCGGTGCTGTATAAGGAGGGAGTGAGTCAGAGGCTCAGCCATGTGGGAGCTTTGCATGATTCCGGTTGTCAGGTTCCCTCTCTCTGCTGAGGGAGATGAAAGGGAGTGATGTCATTACTCTGTGTTTATGTAAGCAGAGAGAGAGGGGGAAAAAAACAACAATCCCTGTCTGTCTAAAAAAAGCCTTTTCTGCTGCTATTTTCATTCTTTGTCTGTGTGTTTATTTTTATGTCAGCATAAAAATGAAACGGCTCTCTTTTAGACTATGCAAATTACAATTTTGAAAGTGTGAGAGGAGAATTTTGAGAAGGTGAGTTTGTTTTTAGGGTTTTTAGGGTAAAAAAAGACATTGAAAATTGCATGATAATACTTCACACTCTTATCTATCAAAGATTGGCCAATCAAGCCCACTCAAATAAGTGAGTAAACACATCCAAAAATAAAAGGTTTACAGTCAGGTGTGTGCTATTTCTGGGGTTTACTGCTTAGGTCAGCAGCAGTTGGATGCCTTCTGTGCAAGCTTTAGCTGTAAAATAGGAACACGAAAATAGAAAATAAAAAAATGAAAAAGGTTATTCATGTCTTCTAGGTGAACCTGGTTTGGTCCTGAAAATCTCTATCCTCACGCAACTCTCTATAGATCCTCACCAGGCTTAAACCTCCACTGGGCGCCAAACATCAGAGAGTTCAAGAACTCACACAGAAATAGTTCTTTTCAGAACTACTGGCACTATTCTGTTCTAATTGGCACCCATGAAACATTCTCCTGAAGCAACAAACTTGAAGAATCTTCTCTTGTCGTTTGACAAGCAGAAACCCTCCAAACAGTGAAGGAGTCTCAAGTTGGAAAGAAATCGCTGGATTTAGGAGTCTCGCCCGATTAGCAAGTGAGTCAAATGGCACACGACAACCAGCCCTCCATGATCCAAATCCTCTATTACTGTGATCTAAATATTGTTGGATTGCCAAGCGCCTGAATATGGGTTTTGATTCAATTCACTGTGTCATCGTGCAAGGAAGAAGCTGCATGACTTTACCCCTAAGAAAATTTGAATAACTAGCATTAAGGTCAAAGCTCTGAAATGAAGCGAAAGTTTTCTGTGCAAGTCTGGTGATGAATAGAGTTGTTTATTTCTGGAAGCACCTTTGCTGTATCTGCTCCAAGGGAATCTGATTCATTTCAGGTGCTCAATCCAATGATCACACCTTTCCTAACCAATTTTTTTCAGAGAACTAAGTCTGTTTTCTGTCTGATATGTTATGACAGTGTGCTTTACTAATGACTCACAAGGTAAGTTCCCCCTCTGTTCCTCTCCCAAAAGCAGCCTCCGGCACCCTATGACAAGCTCACAAACCCTGCTCTTATCACAACTGACATTTCGTACTGTTTTGTCCCCTGTAGCTACAGTTGCATAGCTGGGACAAGGAGGGCTAATGTTTAACGGTTAGGCACCGGAGATGTGCTCGGACAAGCCTGGGGAATAGTAGGCTTCCCTGATGGTGTTTTTGCTTTAGGTGAAATGGGTTCAGAGATTATCTTGGGCCACACTCCACTGACAGACGTGTCTAATCTGCTTCAAATATGAATACCCCAACATCAACTTTAATCCCCTCCTGGGCCATTTGATAATTAAAAGACTGTCACAAGATGGACACTTCAAAAAGAAAAAGGAAAAAAAACTTCAATAAATTAAGATCTTCTGGATTCATAGATAGATAGACGTTAGAGTTATTTAGCTACTTAGTATATCGTCATTTCACTGCTAAATACTAGACTAGAAAAAAAGTTGGGAAAGGGAAACTAGTTTCAGTCAATACTACATGTACTTTTAATGTCCTATTTTTAATCTCCTCTGAGGTGGATGAGCTCCTTGCTTGCTCAATTCAGTCAGGCCCTATCCCCAGAATGAAGCAACCATTGTAAATAAAGTCGAAACTGGCACTTGAGCCACACTCACACCAGATGTGGGGGTGTTGGGCATCGTGAATAATTCAGACCATCCATATTGTTTTTCCTCCATGGAATCGTGCGGGAGCAAGGAAAGAGAAAACACAGAGGGAGAGAAAGAGAGAGAGAGAAAGAGAGAGAAAGAGAGAAAGAGAAAGAGAGCGGGTGGATGCCTGTCTGGGATTGTTTATGCTGCAGGAGAACACGGCTGTTTGGGGAGTTTTGCTGTACATTACAGCAGGAATTGATGCTAGGGAAAATGTTGTGCTTATTATTTGGCAGGGGGCCTCGCATATTCAGCACGCGGCGGCTCAAACAGGGCACAGGCATTTTTTGCCATGAGCAACGACGACGCTTTTCACACTGAGGCGTAGAGCAGCTACTTAGGAGGACAGATGCTCTATCTCTCTCTCTCTCTCTCTCTCTCTCTCACTCTCTCTCTCCTTCTTTCTCTCACCCTTTTTTGTTTTGGCTGGCCTTACCGGGGCCCACGCCAGGGAGTGTGAAGTTTACCTCAGCTCATCAGAGCCAAGTGAGGAGGCTCTGCTCCATATGCGAGATTAAGACAGCAAATGGACAAAGGAAAGCCTTGACTGTATAATATGTGACTGACCCAGTTTTCTATGTGTCTCTGCTATGCCTAGTGTGTGTGTGTGTGTGTGTGTGTGTGTGTGTGTGTGTGTGTGTGTGTACTGAACTGCAATCCTTCAATCTCCCAGAAAGATTAAAAATTCATTTGAGTAATTATCTGCCTGACCGTGCAGGTTAAACGCAAAATATTAGTCATCACATTCTGGGTTAATGGTAATGAATGAGACCAATCCACATGCTGTTGTCAAGAGTTTTTTGTGTGTGTTTGTGTGTGGGTTCGGGGGGGGGGGGGATTGTAAATGTTACCATTTTCTTTCTATTTCTGCCCCTAAAGAGACAGACGATGATTGATCGCCTTCGCAAATTAGTTTCTCCGTGCTGGAACTAGGATACGCTCCACGCGCACCTGGTTGAAATACAGAGAAGTCATTTTTATGGAGATGAAGACCACTCGGCCATGTGCTGGCACTACCACACTGCCACTCTGCGCAAATGAAAGAGCTCATGAAGACAGTGTGTGTCATGATGATGCATTTTCAGGGAGACAACGCGCGAGTGCCGGCGCTTCTCTTCCCTCCTCACATTTGAAAATCATCGCAGACGGCAACCTGTCACTCCCTTGAGATGAGATAGTCAGAGAAGATGAGCATGAGAACCTGACCAGGCCCCATCTTAGTGGATGGGTTTAAACCTGACCAGGCCCCACCTTAGTGGATGGGTTTAAACCTGACCAGTCCCAACCTTAGTGGATGGTTTTAACCGGCATAGACAAACCCCTGGAACAACCAACACTCTACTTTTATCTTTCTGAAAAGTCAAGCTCGGTTTTCTACTCTGCATAGTGACACCAAATATGTTGCACCATCTGTCATAAACAACTCTTCTCCACGTTGTAAATGTGACACAATGTTTGGCACGCAGGTACGTTCTAGCCCGAATTATAGATCTGCGTCGGTGTCCGTCCGTTTTACGGATGGGCGGGGAAACAGATTCGGACGGATTCGGACGTACTGTTTTTGATTTATACTTCTTCGACGGCTGTGGGTGTTGAAAACAATTCAGCGCCAGAACAGTGGGTGGAGCAGCGGTTTTTTGGTCACAGACGAGCTACTACGCGACCTCTTTGAGTGATAGAATTCGTCGATTGTTTATCTCCCTCCTCCCAGCCGTCACGTCATCAAGACCAACAGGTGTAGTCACATGGGTCTTTGAGACACACTACATTGCAATGAATAGTCTGTCTAACGCTATATATTCACTTGAAAAGGCAAACTTATCTCCATCATGGTAGGTATTATTTGTGTGAAAAATAGTAGCAATCTATAACAAAATGATATGCTTATCTTACATACACTATAGAAACTATTAAAAACGATTCAATGAAATGAATACTATCTCATTTTCTTTGGTATTTTTTGTCATATTCAGATTTGTAATGATGATTGCTGGGTAATATGTATGCTGTTGTCCAATGTCAAGTCTCTATTTGATCATGTGACGAGACGATATGATAGTTTAGGCGCAACATCTGAACGTCAAGACCAACAAGCTGACTGGGCAAATAAATATCTGTGACAACATGATTACAGGAGGCAAACTGGTATCAGGGAAGAAGTAAAAAATAAACTGTCATCTGGAGAGTTTAAAAGAATACAAAACGAAGGGGAATCTACTGTATGGAGATATTTCTGCTTAGTAGTCAACGCGGATTTATTAAACCTGGATGGTTGGGGGAGAGAGATGAACGTCAAAACCGACAAACTGGGCCAGAGGCAAAAGCACCTGCAAGCTGAAAACAATGGCTTTCAAACATAAGCGTGATAAGGCATTGAACATTCCATATTTAAATGTCTTAATAAGTAGTCAAGTCAACGTGTCTGCCTCACGTGATGGAGAAGTTCGTTTTTGAGACTAAAATAAATCACATTTAGGATAATAGCCTTCTTGTGTGCGGGGATTTTTTTTATGTCCTAGCTGTGACAACGCGATTACAGGAGGCAAACTGGTATCAGGGAATAAGTTAAAAAATAAACTGTCATCTGGAGAGTTTAAAACAATACAAAACAAGGGGGAATCTACTGTATGGAGATATTCCTGCTTAGTAGTCAAGGCATTGAACATTCCATATTTAAATATCTTAATAAGTAGTCAAGTAAACGTGTTTGCTTCACATGCTTCTCCCCTGTACAAAAGCGTCGGCTAAATGACTAAATGTAAATGGATTAAACCTCGATTGTTGGACTATGTAGATCGTTTTATAACGAACTTTGTGCACTTAAAGTTTTTTAAAAAAGAAACTGTCATCTGGAGAGTTTAAAACGACACTCGAGGGGAAATTTACTGTAGGCCTGTGGAGATATTTCTGTCGGATGGCATCATATTCTATGCGGATTCTAATGAGGCTGTTTGATATGTCCAATGTAAAGAAGTGTGAAGCTTTAATGAAATATGATTGATGCCATCCTCTTTCTCCACAACATGGATTAAACATCGATGGTTGGACTATGTAGATACTTTTATAAGGAATGTGTCCGTGTACTTACATTTTTCAAAAGATAATCTTCAATGGTAAGACTTGTTTTATTCGCGCCTCTTCTGGTGTAGCATATAACGTGAGTTTTATTTAGGCATATCAGATGCATAGCGTGTGTAATGTGTAGGCCATTTCATTCCGTTCTTGCAATGTGAATAATTCATTTCAATATGCTTATATCCCTTTTGTGCGCGCTTGTGCGTTTAACGGGGCTTGTTTGTGTGAGCCAGTGCATTTATCATTCATCTGTTGATGCTCGAGTTTAATAAAGGCAGGCTATTCTTAAGAAACGTATGTAAATGTGTCAGTACTATGAACAGTTGAGACATTGACTCATTGGGGTTCGGACTAAATATTTTACTTGCTGTCGGGCTGGGGTAGGGCTGGGACAAGTCAGCACGATAAGGCATTGAACATTCCATATTTAACTTGGCATAGTCGCCCCATAATGCCGTGCGGCGGGCACATACTTTTCTCGATGTGATGCAGCGCATATACATATATACGTCTATGATGCAGCGCCCAACGATGTTATTTAACAATGTTCCTTACTGTTCTAATTGCATGTCGTTGTTCTGTGTTGGGACGGAGTTTATACAGGTGTGTGACGGTAGCACAGTCTGTTCGTGATAACTTGTAGCAGGGCATAAAGCCCGTGCCATTTTGACATTGTATTGTGTTTAGTGTTTAATTAAAAGCCATAACAAATATTCCACACTTCCGTGATTTGTTACAATATCTTAATAAGTAGTGAAGTCAACGTGGATTCTATGGATTAAATTCATTTATTGACACATCTTTTCAGGACGGCCACAGCGCTTTAAAACGACGTGTTTATAAGTTACATTATTCAAAGATGGTAGATAAAAGGCGAGATAATCGCCAGGTGTAATAAGCCTACTTTCTCATTATGTGTGTGTGTTAGGGTTTGTAATGCAATGGTGTTGGCTGCAAGTTAACTCCACTTCACGTTAAGGTTAGCTTTTGTATATGAGCATTCATTTCAACTGTTCCATCATCTGAAATATCACGGTGTCGAAAAACAAACCTTTGATCTAAACAGAATATTCAGTATGGAATGGGAATATTTCAGAGCAGGGCTATCTTTTATCGCGTTTGACAAATATGCTCCGATTGCTGTGATGTCTCCTGTGAGAATGGGATAGTATTCTCTCCTATGAATTCGCGGTCATTTGAGCGTCCTTATAAGTGTTTCAGAAATATCTTCAGACCTCTTCTGTTATGTTTGTTCATAATCAACTAGAAGAAGCTTGTGAGACGGTCTACAGGCTATTCATAAAAAACATACGTAAATGTGTCATTAGTATGAACAGTTGAGACATTGACTATGTCTGGTTGGATTCCGACAATATATTTGAATGGCTGTCTGGCTCGGGCACTACTCTGTCGGACGCAGGCCGGGCTCGGACAGAAATATTCGGCTGATCCACACTCTATAACAGAATAGGAACAGATAGGGAATGAAACAGGAAATGTGAGATTCCGGAAATGATGTCGTTAGGAAATGATTTCGTTAGCGGACCAATCACAGCCAAGGGGGTATCCGTCGCTATCCGTTCGTATCCGAAAAAGTTACAAAAATCGAGAGGTGCACGTCGGTGTCCGTCCAGCTCTCCGAAGGGATCGGATGGGCTCGGATGGGCGTTCCACCACGGGGAAGGGTGTTGCCAAGGCGTGGCTATGTGTCCGGACGGACACCGACGCAGATCTATAATTCGGGCTTTAGTGGTGTGTGTGTGACTGCAAAGGAGCAAAACAAAAAGATGAAGCCAAATAAAAACTCTACTCTTAATTCACATCGCCAGACATACTGAGCTGCATAATGGTGTAGGACCTATTACAGCTTCTTAGTAAACAATGTATCACTGGAACTTTTACTTTGACATTCTAGAATGAAGATATACACTATGATAAACTGAAAATCTATTGGAGAGTAACAATTCAACTCAGAACCTATGCAATCTATCAAGACATAATTTATGAAAGTTGGAAATAGTGCACGGGTGTTTTACTACAGGCAGTGGAGACGGTGTCAGTGATATCCTAGAAATGCCGTAGCAAATCATTTTCATTCTTTTATTTGAATCTATGGATAGAAACCGCCTCTGGGCTCCCCTTCGTGCTGTGCGGTGTTTGATGACATGACGTTTTGACTGAAGAAGGTCGTGTGCCTCCCATGGGTAGACACGCGTCGGTAACGACGAGGACGACAACAAGGCTCTCCGCCTCACGTTTGGACCGACAGATTGTCAGGGGGGGAGGAATAAACTCATCGCCTGTAAGAAAAAAAGAAAGTGCTGTCTGTCAGTTCCCTGGCATCCTGGCACAGAGCTCTTGGTTAAAATAAAGGGAAAAAAAAGGACAGAGCTGGCATCAGCCAGGACTCTTGACAGCTGGAGCATTCTGGGGATGGAGCTGAGGAGTGTCCTTGCGATGCCGGCTCTGCCAGGTACCTGATTGATGGCACGTCTCGTCTGGACACCGTGTGGTTGGGGCAGATTGGCACAGCGAGAGACACGGGCACAGACTCGGGCACAACACCGCACTCAGCATGCAGCATCTCTACCCCAAGATTTACATTTACATTTACATTTAGTCATTTAGCAGACGCTTTTGTCCAAAGCGACGTACAAGGGAGAGAACAGTCAAGCTAAGAGCAATAAAAAAGCATGGTGTAACAATAAATACTACTTTACATGAGAATTAGAAAAACAACAACCTAGAAAAGAGGAAAAAGAAGTGCAGGAATGTAACTGCTGAAGTGCAAGTTAAGCGCTAGTCAGGTGCCAGTTAGGAGGGGAGGTGCTCTCTGAAGAGTTGGGTCTTCAAAAGCTTCTTGAAGGTAGAGAGGGACGCCCCTGCTCTGGTAGTACTAGGCAGTTCGTTCCACCAACGTGGAACTATAAATGAAAATAGTCTGGATTGCCGTGCTTGCACGGACGGCAGTGCCAAACGACGCTCACTAGACGAGCGCAGCGTCCTGGGTGTAACATTTGCCCTTACAAGAGCATTTAGGTAGGTGGGGAGCAGAACCAGTAAGCCACTCTGTAGGCAAGCATAAGTGACTTGAACTTAATGCGAGCAGCTACTGGCAGCCAGTGGAGCTCGATGAGTAGCGGGGTGACGTGTGCCCTTTTCGGTTGGTTGAACACCAGACGCGCCGCCGCGTTCTGGATCATCTGTAGTGGTTTCACCACGCAAGCCGGCAGGCCCGTTAGGAGGGCGTTGCAGTAGTCAAGGCGGGAGCTCACCAAGGTTTGCACCAGCAGCTGGGTGGCATACTGGGTTAGGTACGGCCTGATTTTGCGGATGTTGTATAGCGCAAAGCGGCACGACCTGGAGACAGAGGCGATGTGGGCCGTGAAGGTCAGTTGGTCATCAATAATGACCCCGAGGTTTCTTGCTGTTTTGGATGGAGCAAGAGATAAAGAGTCAGTATTGATCTTGATGTTGTGGTGGATGACCTGTTTGGCTGGGAAGACCATCAGTTCCGTTTTGGCCAGGTTCAGCTGAAGGTGGTGATTTTTCATCCATGTGGATATATCAGCGAGACAGTCCGAAATCCGCGTCGAGACCGTGGTGTCCTCAGGAGGGAAAGACAGAAACAGTTGAGTATCATCGGCATAACAGTGGTAGGAAAAACCATGCGAGCGGATGATAGGGCCCAACGAGGTGGTGTAAATGGCAAAGAGAAGTGGTCCCATCACCGAGCCTTGGGGCACCCCAGTGGTGAGGCGGTGAGGTACAGACACAAGATGTGTGTGTGTGTGTGTGTGTGTGTGTGTGTGTGTGTGTGTGTGTGTGTGTGTGTGTGTGTGTGTGTGTGTGTGTGTGTGTGTGTGTTGGTGTGGGGGTGTGTGTGTGGGTGTGTTGGTTGAATGACCTGCGCAGATCCAAACTACAGTGTGTGAAGCCCAGTTAACACAATGCTTACAGAATGAATGAGGCCCATCTGGCTTTAGAGACAATTACTAGAGTCTATTGTCAATGTGAAATAACCTTAGTTATTACCTAAGTACAACATAATCATTTGTCAGATGGTGATCTTGTTAAGTGAGATAAATTAATACCTTACTGAGTATCTCTACAGTGTAACACAATAAGTATCATTAAACCCCAGTCTGGGGCTAGATTCAGACACTGTTGTGGTTCTGACATGCTGTGATATTTCTGAAATTGTAAGAAGCTTTAAGCAGTGGTTTCAAAGTCACATTTATTTGTTTGAATTCTTCTGAAGTTAAGGTACAATAATGTGTAAGTAGTATGCATGCCATAATTGCATTTTCTCTACTGAACCACAGTGATGGACTGTTTTGGTCACATGAGGTGATTCTCAATGGTCTTGGGTATGCTATAAGAATAAAAGCTCTTAATCAACAAATCTATGACCATCTACCAATTATGATCATTGCAGTATCAAATGTCATTGGAAGGGCTAATGGCCTTGAACCAAGCACATGCAGAGGGGGGCAGTTAACACCCCTTCCCATGTTAACACACAGTCTTTTTTGCAAGTAAATGTCTTTTGAAGAAGAGTACTTTTTTACAGAAATCTCCACATTATTTGCAATATGAACTACATACCTACACATGTGATCGTATATTGTGATAGAAATTACGCTTCAAACTCATTACACTGTATGCATACAGTTGTTAGATTTAGTCATTTTCATAACTTCACATAATCTAATTACATCTCAACAAACTAATGCAAATTAGTTTGCATAGCACCAGACTAGTGTCATCGAGGTGGCCCCTGGTCTTTTGTCTATGTTGATGAGCCATCAGACATGGTTCCTGGCTTTTGTGTGCCTTGGAGCTAGAAACATTAGCTGGCTTTTGTCTACAGCCACGACAGGATGGTATTAGCATCTATATGGCCATAACTGACCATAGCCCCAGTTTTCCCTCTGACCTCCAGACACACCCATCCCCTCCCCTTTACACCTCATGTTAATTCTGCAATATAAAATGTCTGTACTTTCTGTAATGTTGAAGAAGATGAAGCAAGGAGAACAAGCCGTGAGCAGACGTGTCTAGCGCAGCTCGTGCTGCGCCAAGCTGACAGTGGCTAGTGACTGAATAAAACACATTCTTTCGCTAAGCCGTCTTCTACAAGTCTGTTATTCCTGAACAAACTAACTTGAACCAAGCGTGGGCATCCGACGAATTCGACGGAGGACAGCGAGATATTTCACAGTAGATAACCTAAGATCTCACACTAACACAGACAAACAATACTCATGACCTGCATATTGCACACAAAAACACACAGTTTGTCTGTTGTTTATAAATATGTGGCATATTACTATTCGTCCTAACACCACTAGCATATGCTACGCTAAACACATCAGCCTATACTTAAATGTTACTTAGACCTACAACACGTAAATCTCCTCGTGTGATAGAAATACTTCCTCATCCAGGTTCTCCTCAGATAGTAGTAGTTGTAGCTTGTATTACACGACGTCTCATTGGCCTTGGAATCTAAAAGCTTGGTAGAAAAAAAGCTCTATTTTCCACACATGCAAGTGGACATGTATAAGCCTACCTCTTCTTCGATGGAATGCCATATCTATAACCATCTACTTCCAAATGGCAGGCCTCGCCTGAAAATAAAGGAATTATACTTGGACCTATACTTGGGTGAAGTTTAGTTAACAGTCGACACAGTTGTTCAACGTCGTCAATCTCCACCCCTAAAGCCACAAGTAATGAGGACGTTTTTTAGCATGTGAATAGAACAAACAAACAAATGAGTGAATGTTTACAGTGGCTTACTGGTGCTGAACATTTCACTTCTTTTAGGTACTTTTCAAACAGTAATTTTATTTGCCAGTGTAGTAATCTGAAGGCCGGTCCGGAAGCCTTTAAGGTTCCCAACGCGGTAATGTAGTGCGAAGAGTCCAGACAAAATGTATCAAATTGTCTCAGCTTCAGCAATAATGCCGCAGACTCCAGGGACACCTCTACCACACACTGTATCTACTGTATGTGCCCAGTGTAAACACACACTGTACCATCCTTTTGTCTAACCTAAGCCTAGCCCTAAACCTCACCCAGACCCAAATATATGTACTCTGCTATGTGGAAATATATGTGTTGTGGCTCATCTTTAGCCAAGGGTTTAGGCCTTGTTCAGACTGCCTGCATATCCAGATTGATTCAAGATTCCAAACCACATTTGGCGCTGATTTGAAATGCAATTCCAATCTGATTTCTACATATGCGTCTGAATCTGGCTCCTCAAATGATCTGATTTAAAATTGTCTTTTGTGTCACACACAACATGACACACATAACAACATCCAATCCAGGGTGACAGAAGTGCTGGAATGCATGCTGCCACTAGCAGAGCACTAAAGCACTTACATTGATTGATTCTGACGCCTTTGCCACTACCACAGCAACCCATGCTGGTAGGTTGGTGAAATCTGGACATACAAATCCGATCTGATCACTTGCAAATAACAGTAGTCGTCTGAAAAGATGTGATTTGAGAAACAAATCTGATACGCCTGCAGTCTGAACACCGCCTTACATTTTGCTGCAATATTTCAATAGTATAATTACGATGGAGTAAGGACCCTGCAATAAAGCATGACCTTTTGAAAACAGCCACCACTTATATCTGTGTCAGTGCACTCACAGACACACAGCAGAGCGGCAGAGAGCCTTTGCTATGGAGTTCCAGAGCACATCCAACCCTCAGTGGAGATGCAGCTCACAACTTTAGAGTTAATAAAGCATTCAGCGTAGCAACTTGTGAGAAGAGGAGAGAGAGAAAGAGGGGAGAAGAGAAGAATCCCTGAGGCAGGTTTCACAGAAAAATATGAGAGAAAAAAAAGGGAGAAAGAGAGAGACGTACTGTGCTGCTCACAGCAGATTTTGAACCTCCCACTGGACCCCTGTACACACCCCCCAAAGCGTGTCACCAAGGAAAATGTTCAAGCAACCTTGCAGCCTGTTCAGGCTGCGCTCCACATAAATCTCACCTGTGATTTCTCATCCAAGAAAATGGACGATGAAAAGACACCTGGCCCATTCTAAGCGCAACATCTGAGGCCTCCTGTGCCCGAGAATGTGCAGGCAAGCTGCCGTCTCTGAGTGGAAAGCCACGGAATGAAATAGAAAGAATTTATTTGGTTATGGATCCATCTGTTGGAGAATTCGGAAAAAAGAGAGAGATATTTTTCTGACTATGTTTTTTCCCCCATACTTTTTTCTTTTTTTTATTTCTCTCATCCATCTTGTATGATTTTTGAAATCTTACACTGATACTCATGAATCTTACATGAATAAAAGCAAACAGATCTACAGCGATCATTAAACAAATGAAAACTTGATACAAACTTTGACATCAATTTTAATTATTTTGCCCTACATTTTGATTTAACAGTTATTTATTTCACCCAAGGGTAAACTACATAAATCTAACAAAATGTGTTCTGTGCAACAGACGCATACTCTGTTTTTCTTCTATACATCAATGCTAGTTTTGACAAGTCTGTTGAAACAGTCTAAATGAATCATAGTAAGATTAACAGCTGTTTATATCAAAGCAAATGAACTGTACATTTAGGAAAAAGATTTTAAAAAAAAGGTATTGTTCAGTACTACACACACACACACACATACACACACACACACGCTGATAAGTATGCTTCTACACACTCATACTAGTTATGACCCATCTGCTGAAACGTTCACACCAAACCCCTGTCGATTGAATCATGGCAAGTTGAGTCATGACCAGGCTGTCTATCTCACTCTCCTCTCCAAGTCTCCTTTGCCACGTGGCAGGAGGGGCCTCCTCAGTGCCACCGAATGATCATTCGCAGAGTAACACAGTTATCAGACAGTCCCTTGTGAGCTGCTCATTACAGGGTATTGATTTGAGTCTGTCTGTTCTAGGTGTTTTCAGAAAACTCTAAACGTGTTCACTTCGGTGTCCTCCAGGAACCCTCCAAACCTTGTTTAGACGGTGGTAATTTGCAGAGGCTACCATTTCAATCTGTGCATCATCGACCAGGCTTACTATATCCTCCTGCTACATGCGGGGCATGCTCGACATTTTAAACACACAAAATCATTTCCAAGACTCAAGGACCGGTCTTGACATTTTCTTCCGTTTCAGAAGTATGGAGTGGAGGACGAAAAACATATTTCATTTTCTGACTGCCATATTTGAGTTCTAATGTGTTCCAGCTTACTTTTGAAAGCTCCATACACCCAACCCCCCCCACCCATGGTTGTGTACAACATTACATTCGAAGTCAAAGGACAATCAGAGAGCAAAATGTAATCAACCGAAAATAGCACCTGTCTTTGTTGTGTGGGATTGAGGGAAAACATGATGGGTTTCTTCTGAAAGTGGATCTGACACCAGACAATACTCCAATCAACGTGCCACGCTCTCCTTGCCAAGAGCTGCAGCACATCCATTTACAAGGGTTGACTTTGGTAGAAGTGCCATGTCCCTAAAAAAAAAGCCAAAGCCAAAATAGGAACATGTTCAGCACATCAGGTAAACAAAGAACATTTGCATGATTAAATCATTTTATTTCATTGTTTATATGAGGTATGAATGAAAAAAAAAATGTGGTAAACATCTTGAGTAGGATTCGACATCAGATGAGAAACCATTTCTTAAAGCATGACGTTCATTCTCCTACAATGGAAATGTCTGAAACATTGGCCCAAGCTTTTTTCACAAAATTACACAAATGTATAAGGTCAAGATAGTGCCTGCCAACTTTTCCATTAAAGGGACTATATGTTTTTGCTACAGTCACTCACTTGTCCCTCTCATTACAACGTGGATTAATGAGAGAGAACAGAGAGGCTCTAGCTGGTTAGCATGCTAACCTTTACAGATATCTTGTTTTTCGTCAGAATGGTTATTTCTTCACATTCTGTTGCTATTTCTAAATCATATTTAAGGTAAAAGGCTAGTTTTGGACTTTTTAAATTGGTCTTGGAGTTTGCAACACATTATATAGCATGTATACTTCTTGTAGGACATTTAAAACATCAGAGTCCAGATTACAACATAATGACAGAGTGCTTCATTGAAACAAAATAAATGGTAAATGCTTTACTCTTGAGTTAAACTCATAAACTCATGTCATGACTATGCCCAAACTATAAGCAAAATCGCGTTCTGGTGAGTCATTCAAAATCTGGATTAATCCTAAATTGCCCTGTACTTGTTAAGAGGTTTGGTTGCTGTGGAAAGTCCCCAAACAAAAGCACAAGGAATTCCTGTGTATAACAAAAACTGTTAATTAGTAGTAGATTCTGTGTTCCTAAAACAACACTGCAGTAACATTGGACATCTGCCCTGACATGTTTATGATAAGACTATGTCAGTATTAATACAGAGATTAACGTTAACTGTGTAATTATTATAATATAGAATACATACATTACATACATGTACAATAACACAAGGATAGAGACATAAAGCAGATTTTGCTTGCTTTTTGAATAGAAAAGCCATGTGCAGGAAGCGTTGTGTTATCATCGGGAACATAATGTTTCATTCCTGGTAAATTCTGTGTGACAAATTCCAGATTTATTAAAAGGTTTCTGACCTTTTTTGTACTCTGAATGCCTACAATGTGTTTTTCTGTTAACGTGTTAGATGGGGAGATGTGTTTTCATTCACAGGACTATGTAGCCATTTTGATTTATGGCTCATGCATAGTACACAGCATTTCAAGGTTAAATTAAAAGATGCAGTGGCTGTGAATTAGCATTCTTGCAGTCGGAGCTTCACAGATACCCGGGAGCTGCATAATAGAGGGACTGGCATATCTGTTTCCTGTGTTAGGGTTGCCAGGTTTTTAGGAGATGGTTTGGCATGCGATGGAGTGCCTTGTGAGGAATCTTAGAGAGGAATGCATTGGCCTCAGTCTAGGAAATGGATCCCAATTTCATACACACTGTATGTGTGAGTCTCCTGCCTGAACCATGAGAGTTGGCAACCGCGTGTAAACATACATATTTTTTTCTCACTTTCTTGGAGTATCATTAGTGCTAGTGATTAAAATCACAGATTACATACAATTACATTACACCCAACCCCCTCACCACACACACACACACACACACACACACACACACACACACACACACACACACACACACACACACACACACACACACACTAGTATAATATCCTGGGGATCTAACAGACTATACTTTGAACAGGGTGATTTAGTGTCCCTGTGCCATCTTGACACGAAATGACAGAAATAACAATGAGTGACACTACACCCTTTCCATAAAGCCCCACTGGGGGAACTATCCTTGGTTCAAAAACCAAATATGAAATGAAAGGAGGCCTGGATGGAATGAATGTGCCCGACTGAAATTACAGCGGAACCAGCCCCTCTGCTTTTGAATGGCCAGCAAGGAGGCGCTATAGATGGTGATGTTTTCTTTCACATCATTGTGTGTTCAAGACAGAATGATTTGAAAGTCTACCTGGAGGCAACAAAAGGGTGTTGAGCCCCCAACTGCCAAGTGATTATGTATGAACCTGTGCTGTGCTACCTGCTTTCTCCTATTGTTGCAGCCAGCTTGAATCATGACAATGCATCCTCCGTCTGAATCAGGACAATACATCCTACGTTCAGTACATATTGACCATATAGAAAGAGAGGTCTCCAGAAATGGATGTGCTTTGGAAAAAAAAAAACATGATGCAAAATGCTTTAGACTTAAATAGGACGCCTGCACACGCTAGACACTAAACAGTCAAGCATGTAGATGTGGAGCTGCGTAGACAAACTGTGTATTTATTTGAGTCCATATTGTTGTCAGTGCTGCAGCTCTCGGTAAGAGCGAAGTGTGAAAAGACCTCAGTGCTGTTGGCCTTCCTTTGGAGTGTGTCTGCCTTGATAGAGAGCGAGTGGGAGCTGGCTTCTGCCAGTGACATGTTTACAATGAAGAGAGCTTCTTGTTACAGCACCTTGTGGACTTCGAATACACCATAGGCTTGGCTGGTACTCCAAGTTCAGTTTTTTTGTTGGGGGGGGGGGGGGCTGTTTACTTGTCGAAATAACAGCTGTTTATGTAAGTAAGGATGTCTAGAACAACTAGTCCGTAATGCTGGAACATCAGGTGCAAGGGAGAAAGACAAAGAGACGACAAACAAAACAAAACAAAGAGAAAGAGAAAGAACGAAAGAGAGGGAGTCTTTAGTTATCACCAAAGTTAAACTTAACTGTGAAATGAACCTTGAAACAACAGAAATGTACCCTGAGTTATTCCACATAATTTTTGGGCGGTGACATTTAAAAAGGCTGGTTTCTCCACTTGCTGGATAACAAATTCCACCTACAGTAACGTTCTTCACTTGCACCTATTATATTATTATATTTTGAACCATCGGGGTCATTCTAATTAATCACACATCATTACTTTCCAATATTTTAAATGATTCTTTCACCCATATTTATAAACATATTTACCTATTCATGCAATTAAGCGGGCTAATTTATTCATTTTTGTTCAGTGAGCAAGTCAAATGTGGAGGACAGTTTAACGTGTCACAGCTCAGTGAGTCAGAGATAATCTCAAACAATGTGCCTTCAACGCAGCACAATGGCCCTACGACACGAGTCTCCGACATCGCATGCACGGGGACGACACACGCCACGCCACCCCCACACACACGCATGTACATGGAGGCGACTCCACCGAAACGTGCGAAGGCTATCCGCCATGTTGTTTATAAAATAATTATTACGCGGCGGCTCTCCTCCGAGACGGCTCAAGTGAGAACGTAAAAGGACATCATCATCATCATCATCTCCAGTGTCTCCCTGACAACTGTAGAGCATATAAGGATTATCCTCAAGGCTCCGTGTGGGGGGGGGTTCTCTAACATGAAACATGTCAGGTGCTGTCACGGGCAATAAGAGGATGACATTCAGCCACATTCCTCTTGTGAATGTTCTCTTATTCAACTGCAAGCTTGGAGGGAGAGGTGAAAGAGAGGTGAGAGCGGCCTCAGTGGAATCATCGAAATGTAATAAAACATTGCGGGTGTTAAGTTATGGGAGTAATTAAACCACTGTTTACAGTAGGGTATTGCATTCGTAATTCATTCACAGTGTCACTATGTACAGTATGAATTTAATTCATGTCTCTGATCTGAGTAGAAAGCTAAGTCATTGTGGAAAGTGAGATTCTGAGAACAAATCAGGTCTAACTTCAAAACATTATAAAATAATAAGCTTTGGGTTTCAAATTATGGGACACCATCTTGTACCTCTCCCAAATACAAGAGTAAATGGATGAATGAATCTAACTGTTCAGAGGCACAAATCAGACTCTACCGCACAGACTTTCTAAAAGCAAACACAAATGCATTTTGGCTCACTCACTACTCACTAACTGTGGTTTCAAATATTTATAACGGTGTTTGTGTTTGTGTTCTCAAAAATGTCAAAATGACATTCGTAAGTGTTAAATTGGTCTTAGACATTTTTATTCTATTTGCATTCAGTGAGAGGTGGCAGAGAAAACAGTTGTTTCCCTTACGCAAGCCAGATTTATCCAAGCATTGAAAATATTTTAACAGAAGGAACTAAATATTCACACAATTCTATCAAACCCACTCCCCACATTAATACACTATTCTGATACACCAAATTGCTACATACAAAATGGTTTTATGTGTTGCAGCAGGCAGACACTTGAGAGGTTTGACAAGGCAGCACTTTGGTGAGATAACTGTTTGTTCCCTGGTGGTGTGACTTTATGATGCACTAAACATATAATCACCAGTTCATGCATTGTTTAAAAAGGTACAGCTGTTCAGTTGCTCCCTATCCTTGTTAACCCATAGGATCACAAACCTGCCAACTTGTGTGTTAATGAAATGAATTCAATTTCATGGACGGGGTGCAATTAAAAAGTCATGGTTTTGTATATTTCAACAAAAAAATAAAATACAAATCTTACTCCTCCCATGCGACTTGTCCGTTTGAAGTGGTGGCGGCTATAAAACTGTGGTGTTTCTAACTTCATGAGCACCAAGTGTTGCCATCAAAGAAACTAAATAAAGGCTTCTCTCATACAAAAGTCCCTTATATTTCAAAACAAAAATTGCCTTTCTTGACATTAACTGTTCCGTTGAAGTTTTCTGTACTTTCCTCTGGTGATGTAGGTTCACAAGCTGGATTTGGATAGTGTGCAGTGACTGGCTGGGTTGATCTAATTTGCGATTTCTATTGCATGTTCCCTGTGTCAGGCTTGCCCAATGTATGTTTATTACTACTTGCGGCTATTTTTGTTGATCTGGTTACACTTTGAGGTGCACTGCTGTGCTTATTGTCTTTCCTCTCCATTGTTTTCGCTCCCGTTTCCTCTCTCCCTGACTTTGCCCTCCTATACCCAGCGGGGGAATTAAGTGGTGGCATATACTATGGGAATGCAAGACCGGAGCAGGTGAAGAAAACCTGATGGAGGTTCTTCAGCACGAAAGATGGATGAGTTTCACATCCCTGGTTGTATAGGGCAGGCCCTCACCTGAGTGCACTTCTGAAACATATGCACGTGTGCAGACCCCAATAAGTCGGCACATATGCTAGACTGCCACTGAATGAAATTAGCTATCGGAGGCCATTCATCTTGAGTCTGATGGGTTTTCTTGTCTGGGTGTGTGTGCTGTCAATTTTTAACCTTGAATTTTAACTCTCCCAATTTCGGTCGGCGCATAATTGCTACGCGTCGTGTGGCTGGCAGCACATAACTCATGCCTCATTTCAGTTTATCTCAATAGAGATTCTCTATTGTGCTTCTCGTGAGGTAATGATGACTTGCGCACATGTTCTATGATCATGAACAATATCCGAATTGAAAACATCAGCACACCCATGAGGTACTGGACAGATATGTAGTAACAACGGACACATATATTGCAGCATATGATGATTTTTTTCCTCAGTCCAGTTAGATAATCTCATGCACAATGTCCTTCTGAATATTTGTATACTTTCGATTTTTCCTAATCCTTTGACATGCTCTTTCTTCACACACATCTACACACACATACATAACAATACTGTACTTCCTGAGTCATTTAATATACTGTTTCACCATGCTCATTTATGGACTAGAACATACTAATAGCATGTGGGTGGTATACCATGTGTGCATTTTCTCTGAGAGCATATCCATCCTATAATCCCCCTGTGTCAAGTAAACTCGCTGTAATTTCACATCGTGGGATGAAATACGATTTCAAGATGAGGACCATTATTATTTTCCCTGACGTCATTGACCATCATTGAGTAAAAAAAAATCGTTCTACGACACAAAGCCTTTGTGTCCTTTGTGCTTTTCCTTTAAAACGTTGCTCTAATACTAAGATAAATGGTTTGTTATTTGACAGGGTAAGGAGTCCCCTTGAGTGTCTCTCGGCCGAGCTGGGGCCATTTTCCATTGAAGCTCACTTAAAACCGCCTTGTCCTCACTTGGCCTGTCTTGACACTAATGATGTTCGGGAAAGTTCTGCTGGGATCTTAAGTGGCCTGTACACACACAAGCACAGACTCTGTACAAATTAGTTGCCAGATGACTTGATGAAACTCGGTGAATCCAAGAGCTAAGCCACCTAATAACGCTGGGATTTTCTTCTCTTGTCTGAGGCCCGAGCCATTTCCAAAGATGCACTTGTGAAACTGGCACGTTTAGCTCGCTTTTCTTCCCTATTTGGCTTTGAGGGAAAAGAAAAAGAAAAAAGAGAAAAAAACAGAAACTGACTCTCTCTCAATCTCCCTCCCAAGACTTTGCTATTTCCATTGTATAAGGGCCTTGTGTTTTTATGTGTGTGCTTCTCCACAAAGCCAAGGGGAGCAACAGTTTGCTGCAGGGTTGTCAGGATGCCAACATTCCTCTGCATTATTTATTTGCCTTGCAGACAGCCATATTCATAGCACCCCCCAGCATGAAGCTTAGATGTCTATTTAGAGGTGGCAGCTGGACGCTCTTCTGAAGAAATTGGGGTTGTGTCCATTTCCTGGCTGGAAAGAAAAGGAGATGAATAAAGTAAAGCAATTTCAACCTGAGTAATCACACCTTTTTTTTGCTTTCCAAGGTACCACACCTGCATTCTCAAAGGCTGGGTGCACACGGAAAAACAGATACATAAAAAATAACGCAAGAAGACAAAACAAGAAAACAGAACAGAAAACAAAACAAAACAACAGACCAAACAAGACCCCACACAGAAATGAAAGGCCTGATCATCAAGCATTCCCATACCACGGTTTGGACTGGAGGAATTTATACATGAAGGGAAATGAAATTAGATGTCTACCCCCTTAGGCTCCTTGTGCAGCACACACAACCTAGGCAAGAGGGAATATTACTGTGTCAGGTCACCGCCACACTGACAGCATGTTAGAAGTATGTTTTACTTCAGCGGTGTCCGACCCTGCAACCACACACACGCACAAACACACACACACACACACACACACACACACAGAGAGAGAGAGACACACAAACACACATGCACACAAACACACACACACATACACAAACACAGCATGGTGCCGTCGCTTCAGCGTCGGCAAATGCGAACTGACAAATGGGTCTCCTGCCTCACACTGAGAGGAAAGGGGGGGGGGGGGGGGGGGGATCGCTGCCGGCAAAGTCGTCCCCGTGAGGAGGAACGGCACGTTGGGTAAGATGGCTGACAGTCTCCCCCGTGGGCCCCCTGGCGGAGGTGGCAAGGGCGAGGGCAGGTGTCTCGGCGCGGTGACGGTGTCGGTCTCTCTGAGCAGCGAGGTGAACTCTGTCTAAGGCTGACGGCAGGTCAAATCAAAAGAGAGCGTGCGCCTCATGCAGCGTGTTGGAACATATCTCTTACAGTGATGGGTGCAGTTAGACAGCAGGACTGTCACTTTTGTCTTTCTCAGGGAAGAAAAAACCAAAGCTCCTGGAAACGTTTTCTTTTTTTTGTCCTCCACAGGAATTACACCTGGGGACTTTGAAGTGTTGCCTGGGCCAGGTTATGTTCAGGTATTTGATCCACCCCTTTAAATGCTCTTCCGTTAGACATTCTCTTAAAGGATGTTGAATGCTGTCATTTACATTCGTGTGAAAAGGCAGTTTCCTCAGAAACACCTTCACTGCACCCGTCGGGGAGCTGGGATTCATCTGCATATCGTATGAATCGTTATTGTTCCATCCTCGTAGAGCTCTATCGATCGAGGCATAATTACATTCCTGAGATGTACCCCTCAGGAAGAAAATCGAGCAATTAGGCCTGACAGGTGACACAGTCAAACCATGTAGCTCAATGAGGGTCTCTCCATTCCTGTTAATTAAAAATCATAGCAGGCTTTAAGTGTGCAAATTCTACTCCTGTTCCTCCAAAGGCGAAGATATTTTAGACTTTATTTTCTGCTAATAAACCGAAAGCCAGATCTTTTTTTTGTCTTCTTTTTGTGTCTTTCTAAACGATGGGAGTGATATTGTCCTGTTCGAAGCAGCTCTCCAGGGTGTGATGCTGGAAGCGGTGGATAAGCTCACAGATAATGAGGAAATTGAAGGGGATGGGCGAGGATAAAAGAATGAGAGAAAAAGAACAATCCCTTGTCACGCCTCAGGTTCTGTTTGTCATTTTCCTGCCAATTTGTTGGGGAGAGGGAGAGAATTTAGTGCAAGTGTTTTGGATGACAGTGGACTTAAATGGCTTAAGTTGAATTTAAACCCAGTTTCGAGGACCTATTGAGCATCCCTAATGACAAAGGGAGACGGCTATTGATTGCAATACATTAATACCTCTGTGTCTTTCGATAGTAACCTGGGGGTTAGTGAAGGATGGATAGACTGCATGTGTGGCATCTGTCATGTCTGAAAAACTGAGAAATACCTACAGGTTCAGCACCATCATGTTAAATAGCCATGGCAGAATAGGAGCAAGCTGTGATTGGGTATTCTTGCTTGCCTTTTCTAAGAAAACATAAAAAAGGTGTCCAGTGACAGAGCTAAATTTGAGGTTTTTCTTTTGAAAATCTCTTCATCATTATATGTGTTAACTGACACTTCCTTCTCTCAAGTATGAATGAGTTTAGAAAAAAAAATGCTCCAAAAAAAATAGTTTACACGTAACCATTAGCAAGCATGTAAATATTTGAAGAGACACTTAAGATGTTATGGTGTGGGAATGAGTCCACCCCACGTTCTTGGATCCTCGCGGTCCGCTTCTCAAAGGGAGATAATTAGGTCTCCCTGAGGCCCGGCGTGAGATCGCCAGGCAGCACAGCGAGACTTCCTGGGCATCGGTTCAGATTCAGCAGCTGTGTCCCACAGTGAGGCCCGCTGGACCATTTGGAAACATCATAACATCAGACATGCACGCACACACACACGCACGCACACACACACACACACACACACACACACACACACACACACACACACACACACACACACACACACACACATCCACTTACACAGAGGCTATTACACCCACATAGAAATAATAACGAGCACATACACACCCAGTGAAAAAAAAATGCACTCTCTATCTCAATTACACACTTATTCACACACACACACACACATGCACACACGCACACTCATGCAAACAAACACAAGATGATTCCATTAATGGGAGCTTGGGTCCCATCTGTACTTGTGCACCTGCTAAAGGAGGGGGGGATTTCAGCACATAATGCAAGCAGATCAACAACCAAGTATTAATATTCATGCCTGCTGGAAAATACATACAGCCCATACAACCACATCTGTCGTTCCGGGTAAATCATTCTCGTATATCATATATCTATGAATATTTCCCTTGTTTAAACAACTGAGGTATTGCAAAGGACATCACTTCTGTGAACTGGTCGTAGCCACAGGCCAAACATCAGTGTGAAATGTCATAACATCTGTGCTTTGATGTGTTTGTAACAAAGCTCAACAAATAAAAGCACAACTGTACAGCGACACTCGTCAAAATATACCGTGTGGTGTAGAGCCTCTAGCACTGTGATAGACTTGGGTAGAAAGTCACAACCATGTCTGGTGTTTGTCTGAAGACTCGTCTGAAGTCTGAGGATATGAAGTACAATGTCGGTCCAAGGACCGATGTAAATATGGATGTAAATCAAGGTGCTTACTATTACATTTCCAAACCAATCCTCAACTTGGAGCGGTGGCCATTATAATAGATCAAATAATGGTCAATGGTGCTTTCATGAAGTGCTTTCATAAGCATTACCAAGTGCTGACATCACCCCTTGCCCTATGGGAGTAATACTACAAAAGACCAATTCAGATTGGCCCCCATCATTTTCAATCTCCCACAGTTGAGGCCTTCCTGGCTTTTGTACAGGCTTGCCGAAGAGGATCATACGATGCTTAATTGGATGCTGATTGCCATCGAAATGTGCCTTACACCCCAGGGTGTTTGCCCTGTCGTTGCTAATCACCGCCACTGCTACTGCTACTGCTGGGTGTTTGCTGCCGGCGCTACATCTCCGCCTGTCAGGGAAAGCAGTGCCCACAAAGCCTACTGGCCTCTGCGCTGGGCGCCCGCCCACCTACCCCGGACATGTGGTGTGGTGCAGGCCCGGCTGACCCCTCGGTCACACATGTGGCGACCTCTCCATCCAGTACTCATCCGTTATCCTTTGGAGAGTGAAGCAATTAACGAGGCCAACATTGTGTGTGTGTGTGTTTGTGTGTGTGTGTGTGTGTGTGTGTGTGTGTGCGTGGTGTGTGTGTGTGTGTGTGTGGGTGCCGCATCACGACCAAATGAGCAAATGAGCTGAAGTTCATTAAGGCGGCCCTTGATCCGATTTGACACACGTCATTTGTTAGTGGTGCGGCGGTCCAGACCGGGGACGGACGGCCACGGAAATGAATCGGTCATCATAGGAGAAGGAGGAGATGAGGGGCGACTGCACCAGAAGAGAGGGTCAGGCAGGGGTCCTGACCCTGCAGCTCCAGTGGCCCGGTGGTGAGAGGAGGGTAGCTCAGGGATGGAGGAGGTGGAGGAGGTGGAGGAGGTGGAGGAGGAGGAAGAGGGATGTCGCTGCAAAGGCCTTGGTGCTGGCCACACGGGTGGGTGGGTATGAAGCACTGAGGGCCTAATTGGTCTGCCCAGGGCACTGCATTGAAGAGAGTGAGAGAAGAGAGAGTGAGTGTGCGTGTGTGTGTGTGTGTGTGAGACAGAGAGAGTGTGTGTGTGAGAGAGAATAAATGAGATAGAGACTGGAAGTTAGAGAGCAAGCAAACACTGACCGAATATTACCAAGAGAAAGATGCAGAAAGGCAAGGGAAAGGGACAAGGGATACAAATAAAAAATAAAACTTGAGAGATAGATGGGGTGAAGGGGTGGGTGGGATAGAATCTGCAGTGACAACAAGAGTCAGAAAGACTAGAGAGAAAGGGGTAAAAAGCGTGAAGAGCAGAACGAAGAGAGGAGGGGAAAAAAAGAAAATGGAAAGCAAGGGAGCCAGAAAGCGAGAGCAAGAAAGAGAGAGGAAGAGTGCGTCCGAGTGTGTATGTCTGTCTGTGTGTGTGTGTGTGTGTGTGTGTGTCCCTCAGGACAAGGGCCAGTATGTACAATATGTCTGTTTGTACCGGCTGCTTCAGAACAGGTCAGTGGAGCGATGAACGGAGCAGAGGAAGGAACCGTGACACCCCGCTCCTGTGATGCCACCTCGGAGAAGACACGCACCGCTGGTCAGACCTCCCGAGCCCCCGCGCACTAAATGCACCCACCGTGTTTATTCTCTACAGCTGATGCATGATTTATGGCCTTTTCATTTATCCTCTGTTTTGTTGCAGGGACTGTTTTATTTATTTATTTATTTATGTGTTTATTTATTTATTTGTTTACTTATTTATTTGGATACATAGTCAGATGAGAGGTGAGCCTGATTGTGATGCAAAACCTGCTGTAATACAACAGTTTCTCTCAGGCGATGCTACAGGCGGGAAAACAGACACTTAGCATACACAGAAGACAATAAGCAACAGTGTACGTACATACACACACACACACACACACACACACACACACACACACACCCACACACATAAAGGCACATCCACATTAATGAACACACTCATATGTGCACACAGAAACACTCCCTCAAACCAATTAAACCAGAGGATAAAAGGTTTTTTTGAAAGATGCATCAGAATAAATGCATACAATACTCAGCTGGTCAACATACCGCACACAATGTGAACACTACATGAATGATGATCAGGATGTTTTACATGCATCTTGCGCGCGCACACACACACGCACAGATACATACATCAAAATACCTGAGATCACAAACACACACACACACACACACAGATGCACAAATATCTTAGAGCACATAAACACACACACACACCAGACAACACACACAGACACACACAATCTGGTACTTATCATCTGATCATAGAGTGTGTGTGTGTGTGTGTGTGTGTGTGTGTGTGTGTGTGTGTGTGTGTGCTGAGCTTTTGGAGCTGATGGATCAGGCACGAGGCGGCAGACGGTGGGCAGGCCAGCAGTGCGTGGGCTGACAGGGCCCCGGCGTGCGAGGCAGTCTCGGCTCAGGCTGAGGCTCCGGCTCCAGATCTGCCAGATCCGTAAATTAAGCCCCCGGGAGCGCGCCGAGCCCAGCACAGCACAGAGCTTCACAGCGCCGTCCACAGCAGCCACGCACGGAGCAGATGGAGGGGGTGGAGGATTCTCTGCTCTCCTCCGCTGCTTTCACTCTCTCTCTCTCTCTCTCTCTCTCTCTCTTTCTTTCTCATCGCTCTGCTCATCTCCATCTCATCTCAAGCGAGAGTATAATTTCTCTTTCAATCTTTTCATCGCTTTTTACCTAGCTTGCCCTGTGTCTGTCGCTCTTCTCGTTCTTTTTTTTCAACCACTGTTTTCTGGTCTTTCTCTCAATCTCGCTGTCTCTCTGTCTCTCTCTCCCTCTCCAGTCCTGTCTCACAGCCTCAGTCAGATCTATCATTCAATTCCGGTTCTCTTCTCTCCAGTGCCGCTGCTAGCCATTTTGGTGCCCTAAGCATAACTTCTTTATGATGCCCCCCCCCCCCCCCGAGAAAAAAACATTTGTTTCTGCCAGTTTAACATTTTATTAAAACGAAAAAGAACAACTTCCTCAACCCCAAATGAGGGACACTTTCTTCCAGGTGTGTGCGCGCGCCAACAGCTGACCAACAATAATGGAAATCGCAAGGCTTCAATAGCCATACCATAAACCTATTAATTTCAGTGTAATTTTGGCAAACCACTACTGTACTTGCTTGGATGCATTGTTCATAGTAATAGTCATGACAATTATTACAAGTTTCTCTCAAATTTAATGTTGTTTTCTTGAAATAGCATTAGACCAAGGCTGCCCAATTCCGATCAGAATCAGAACGTCATTCGTTAAACAGCATTTTAACCCATTTCGAACAGGGCCTCTGTCTCAACGTCCTATGTAACTCAGACTGGTTGCAGTTCACTGCCTGGCCACAGTTTTAAAATGGTTTTAGATGGGTCAAGGGGGGGGGGCGCTATTTACCTCTTGTCAGATCCATAACTTTGCAGCTAAAGTTGTGATTCCTGGTGGCTATGGTTATCTAGCTAAGGCTATGGTTAGCTAGCTAAGGAAACTTTTAATAACAAACGATTTAAATGGAAGATTTCCGTTTGCATGAAATGATAGCTAGTTATCTAGCTAATGTTATAGTCTCCTCGATTTAACGTCTACAATTATAATGGGTTCCTGTGACACTTCGTATGAGCGAATTCATATTCATGAGTTCATATTCACACATATTAACACCAGTTCATTATGTGTAAAGAATGCTGATATGAAAAATTAAAACAACCAGTAGTCAATGTGCAAGCTTCCAATTTAATTGGAATTTAAATGATTTAAGATAATCTATTTGAGTTGGGGCAGTCTGTCCTTCAGTCGAGGCATGATGATCTCTCGCTACAAGTTTCACCTGTTCGTGTTGGCGTAACAAATGCTTGTGGAGTCAAGTGCAGTTGAGAGGCGCTTGTCTCCAGGGCACAGATTACCCTTAACTGTTATATTTTTCTCTTTTCACGGATACAAATAAAAAAGGCTGGACTGGAGCTGTCCCTGACGGGACAAATCAAAATCACCCATAATATTTCGGGATGTCCCGGACAATTCGGGACGGTTGGCAACCCGACTTGCACCTAAGTTATAACATATTTGAGTGTGCTATATATAAAACATTAGCAATGACGTCAGCTAGTTCGAGGTGTATGCATAGGCTAACCATTAAATTAGCAGCACATTTCCCGTTTAACAATGATTACACATGGACTTACCTGAAAGTGATGCACGGGAATCATCTCGCAGTTTCTTTCTCTTTCTTTTGTCTGCCCCTGACTCCTGTTGTCTTTTTGAGGCCATTTTCGAAAAGTTGACCTAGCCTACTGTCAAAGTTCGTCAGGCCACTGAGATAGGAAAGGGCACCCACGGCGAGCTTGGGAAGTTGAGTGTGTATATTTGGGGAGGGGGGGAGGCGTAACTTTTTTTAAGCAAATAAATATATCTCTTGTTCTGCCTGTTTTGTGATATACATGCATAAAAGGTCCCTACTATTTCTATACTGAAATAATATCGGCATTATAATTATTATAACTATAATGATTTTTTCAGTTGCCTATTTTTTGGTGCCCCCACAGGAGTTGGTGCCCTACGCACAGCGCGTAGTGTGCGTTATGGGAGCGGCGGCACTGCTTCTCTCCATCCTTCAGCTCTGCTTTATTTTCCCTCCACATTTCTTCTCGTATCTCTTGAAAGTCTTGCAGACCCCACTTCTCTCCTCCTCTTTCTTCTTGGCTTCTCCGTTCACCTCCTCCCCTCTGCTCTTTCGTCTCACTCTACCCCCCCCCCCTCCCCGCACTTCAGACCTGCGGTCCTTTTCCATTTTCTGTGATTTTTCCTCCTCTCATCTCTCTCTCTCTCTCTCTCTCTCTCTCTCATCTTCTGCTCATCTTCTCTCTTTCTCCCAGTTTCCCTCTTTCTCTCACTTGATCACACCTCTCTCTATTCATCTCACAGCCATTTTTTATCTTTTTTTTTCCCTGCTTTTCGCTAGATGAGGGATCCTGAGTAGGCTCACATCAAAAGCCCCAGTGTTACACTGCTGGAGTCTGCATGATACGGGACCCTCACCAGTCCTCCGTGGGAAGGACCTCACCATTCTCACTGCTCTCGTGGGCTCCTTGGTGTGCACCAGTGCTTCATCACAATCACATCAAAAACAGAAAAGACAGATCTTGGATTACCCCCCCCCCCCCCATCCACACACACACACATCTCTTTCTACCATGAGATGGCAGTCAGTATAATTCTTCTTAAGCTATATCAAAGTCAGCCTTCAACAGCTTTATGTTTGTGTTTGTGTGTGTGTGTCTGTGTGTGTGTGGTGTGTGTGTGTGCCTGTGTGTGTGGGTGTGCCTGTTTGTGTGTGTGTGCCTGTGTGTGTGTGTGTCTGTGTGTGAGTGTGTGTGTCTGTGTGTGTGAGTGTGTGTGTCTGTGTGCGTGTGTCTGTGTACATGAGTGGCTGAGTGGACATACTCAGGTGTAGATGAATTCAAGTGTAAATCTGTTTACAGTTTCTGTGAGTGTGTGTGTCTGTCTGTGTGTGTGTGTGTGAGTGGAGGTATTCAAGTGTGTCTTTCTGTGAGTGCGTGCGTGTGGGTGCAGGGGCGTTTCAGTGACCCGGAGATTGGATCTTAAGACGATTATCACCCTCGTCTTGAGGCCTTGCCACCTCAACAGCTTCTCCATTCATTCTCAGATAAGGCTGTCCCCATTGGCCAGAAATGAGCAGCCCTGCAAAACATGATGCATTTTGCCTGGGAGTATATAACTGAAGAGCTAGGCCAAGGATGGAGAAAGTATCACTGTGCTTCATGCCACATGAATTCAATGGTATTTCATTAGTTAGCATAACCCCACAAGAAAACCTCTCAGTAAATAAAAACAGAGTGGGTGTTCAAACTCACCACTAGAGCCTGAACAGGCTTGGGCTAATGTATGTGTTTTTTTTTATCTTCCATTTATTTGTCCCTGGCAGTTTTAGTCTGTTTAGCTGAGCACGTCAGAGTGCTATCTAAATGGAGACGACTGAACAACCAGCAGAATATTTATGGTCTTGACATTCGCGGGGAACAAAAAGCAGTCTCCCGCAGCTTTCTAGATGTACACGTCCTTCGTCAACCCTTCCGCAATGCACAAACGGATTGGTGTGTAGTGACAGATGCCCGCGAAGAGGAGAAAAGAAGATAAGACATGTCTCCGAACCTGTTTCTAAAGGCAAGCAGAGGGGAGGACATGCGCCCACACCCCCCAGACCTGACAGCATGAGCAGTGACGCAATTGCCCAGGCATACACAAATAAGCTTTAGCAGATTTGGGAAATCATGCTCTCTTCGACATCCGTATGTGGTGAATCCATTTTGGGTTTTTTTGGAGCTAGAGAGGATTGCAGGGTAGGTAGAGGTGGTCAGCTGTGTCCTTGCTGAGCAATTAATCGATCCATTGGCCATCGAGGACTGAGTTGGAATTGTGTAAATCCCTTTAAGCCAAAAAAAAGGAGAGGAGCTCGAAATCAATCGATGAGCCCTCAATGGGACTGGAAGAGCAGAACAAACACACCTTGGAGCACTGCAGGCCCATGCACCGCATAGTTTGTCACAGTCTGATTCACCATCTGTCTTCGGGAGCATGAGGCCTGTCCTTGAATGAGGTATTCTTTCTGAAAGGGACCGACTTGCTCTGTTGACATGACACACACAGACAGGACTGGACAACAGCATGAAAATAAGGAAAATGAAAGAGAGATGGGGGTGGAGAATATGAGGGGTAGAAATAAATAAATAAATAAAGTTCAAAGAAGGTCCCTTTTGACAACCATACGAAACACTAGAGGAGGGGTGAAATAATGACATACAGAGATGTGTACGCCCTGTTTTATATCAAAATCTTAATTAGTGGACACATTCTCCTTCAAGATTTTACCATTCTAACATAAGTCACACAAGAATAACACTACATGTCTAATGTTAACATTTACCCAAAACGATTTTTTTTCTTCCCTAATCAATATCCCTGTTGTGCGTAACAGTGAGTCCTTTGAAGTTTCATACAGAGCACAGGGGATAATAACCTTGGCCCACTTCAGATCAGGACTTTGACCATCCAGCTAATTATAAAACTCAATATCAGACACAGGGGCAGAGTACTTCAGGTTTCCTCTGGGTCTCAGCCAACTGTGCTTGAGCAAAATGAGTGGAGGCAAAAAAAAAAAGAAAAGGAGTAAAAATGGCTCGACAGCACCCCAGGTTCTAAATTCTCCCTTTTGGCATGCAGGGCATAGAGTGTGATTTGTGGTGTTTACGGGCGTATTATAGCCTGGGTATTTCCTTCCAGGTAAAGTAGGGGTGTGGATTGGGAGGGGGGGGGGGGCACAAAGCCATTTATATACCCGTGAGGAGTGGGCATTGGTGCTTTGCTGAAAAACAAAGCCAATTATAAAATCAATAAGCAAAACGCGGGCATGGGGACAATAATTAGGGATGCGCCAACAGTCTCTGTATTCGTGAGGCCATTTGCTGTTCTGTAAAATGTTAGTTGTCAGCCAGGTCCAGCTGGGACTGCAACGTGTTCAGTCGAATGCGTTTTTTCCTCAGAGGTTGGGTCTCCAGGCTGCTTTCTGACGGGCGCAGTTTGACATTGGAATAATATCATTCTGATCAGCATGGCAATGGAAAATTTGCAAATGTGGAGGAGCTTAATCAGATTAACCCACGACACAGTAGGCCACACGTTTTCCTCAATAATTCAATTAGGCTCAGTTACTATTCAAATAAACATAATTTCGCCATGGGGCAGAGGTTGGGACCAACGTAGTGAACAGCCATGGAAAAGAAATTAAATGGAGCACAAAGTAAAACAAAATGGCCTTGGTAAAGGAGGACTACTCCACCACTCGAACAAATGTCTCCCTGATCATTAAACGCCTTAACAGTGTAACTAACTGAGGCTTGCAAGACTTTAGTGGCCACCAGTTAAAGATATGGCCACAGGCAACATTTATCTGAGTAGAATAGAATGGCCCTATTGTGAAGTGGTGCTTTCATGATAATGACTAACAAGATAACACATTACATACCCATTAAATCAGTCAGATACAGCTTTTGCTTTTTTTTAAAGACAACAATAATCATTAATATGAGTAAAAGTAGTGGTGGTAGATGTAATAGTGGTAGTATTGTTGTTGCTGCTATTGACGATACCTGAATCACTGCACAAGTGACTGACTAATAGCCAACCCAAAGAGAACACAAAGACACTGGGATATATATATATAAACAGAGAGAGAGCAAGAGATGGAGAAAGGAACATCTAGGTAACTGCATGCAGCCCTGACCTACATTTAACAAAACAAAATGCACCTCATTCCCAGTGTAGTTCTCAATAAATACAGAACACAAATTGGATAAAATTATACAGAGATAGAACTGGCTAGCTACATCATCTTTACATTGTAGACATAAGAAATGGCTCATGATATCTATGATCCCCTTACAATATTATACATGTATGGACTAGTATGTTCACTTCTGTCCACTATAGGGAGAGTGACAACGAAAATCCTAACAGTCTTCTAACAGTGCGCTTTGCTGAATTCTGTGAACCACAGTAGTGTGCTTACATATCCGACATATGTTGAACCTTGTATGTCATGCCCTCTCCATCAGCTGTCTGTGCCCTTGTCTCAACCTCGGCTTTTATTAACTTGACAGCTAAATACCGCTGTGAAAGGAGCTCAGGGGCAGCCTTTTCTCTCTTTAATTTCATACCATCAGCACTTGCACCGCAATGTGCATTTCGGCCATTTTGAGTCACAACATGACTTAATACATTACATAAACAAGGCATGGGTTCACTCTCTTCGTGCCCCCACAGATTCATATCAAATATGTATATAAATATTGCATGACAAACCCTTAAACCATCACACAGGAAGTGCAAAGACAATAAAATGGCCTTAAAACGAGTAGTTACTCAACCTCAACCACACTTTATTTAACAAAATATAGGCAGGTCGAATGTAGCAAAGCATAGAAATGTCATTTTGAGACACATCATTGAGAATGCTGCAACAAATAATTGATGAGCTGTGGCATCACGCTCCACAGTAAGACAGATAATTATCTCCCCTTGTGATGAGCAGTTAGCTTAGAGTGATGGGCTGCCCCCCAACAAAAGTTGTCACACAAATAATAGATCCAAAGGTCAGACTTCAATTTCAATTTTCATGGCAGGGATGTGTGTGTGTGTGTGTGTGTGTGTGTTTCTGTGCGTCTGTGTTTTCCAAGATAAGATTTCAGCAAGATGTTCAGCTGTATTTTAAACACCCATGGGATGGTGTTTCATTAATCTTTTCATTCCTGCTTGAAAAATAAAGAAAATGCTTTGATAAAGTAAATGTCTTCTTCCCCACTCCAATCCAATGTGTCTGAGCTCACGATGAAGCCATGAGTCTATGCTGTCAGTTTAGGTCTAACATCCACCTGTCCTTTCAAGCAGGCCACAGTCCAGTGGTGGCGTCCAGTTCCATCATATTACATTACTGTTGATTTCTTTCAATGTATCACAGACAGGTAGCTCCACACACATCCGACCTTTCAAATGAAAAAAGAGAAACAATAAAAAAAAGCCTGGATCTTGTCTTCAAGGCAGGCTGGTCTGATTCATACAAAACAAGAAAGATCACTGACAAACTGAAAATGCAGAACAAGTGAATATCAGATGTGAGTTATCATAGACTATCCTTGATGGTACTTCCTGGCGCGTTTATCTCTATACACGTATTTGTTTGTAAAATGTAATGTTAAAAATACTGGACGACGCAATTCTTGATAATTCTCACGCGTATGCTGGCGCAAATCCCCATACTTTTTGCACGTAGTCAATGTCCATGCATTCTTTCGTGATAAGTGCCATGTTGCAGATTCTATCCCACCTCTGTACACCCTTCGCTCCCATCATTGTTTGAACGGGTGGAGATACAACAGCGACACCTTGAGTGGAACTTCTCCGGAGTAGCGCTCCCTCTCCACGTCTGCCTCTCTGCCACAAGTCATGTACAGTGGACTCCCTTTACGTGTCTCGTGTTTCTTATACATATATACACTTCTTGCTCGACATCACGGACATGTTAGTTATAAAATGTCATTTCATTTAGACATATTTGGACGAAATAGATGGCTTTACAAAAGCTCACAATAGTTAAAGTGAATAATAGGCTTCGTGGGGGAACACTTCTTTAAGGACATAAAAAAGCGTTCTATTCGCACCCAGTACTGCTAACGTTACCTAATCCTTACTCTGCACATACCGAAACATTGCGTTAATGGAAAACACTTTACTTCTGAAAAATAGGCCATTACAAAACTACCGTGTCTTTTCCCTTTCCTGGCAGACAGTATCATTTCATCCACTGCGACCCAAAACCACACAAGATCACGAACCGTTTGTGGCTACATTAACTCTGCAGCAGAAGCACTGGAGTGACGTTAGTTGGTCATGCTCACCTGCGTCCCATATATCTGAATGTCAACAATTGGCACACCATAAGATAACACATTTTACATTCATAAGGAGGTGACTCAGCAGATATCCAAAGTCTGCAAAAAGTATAAATAATCCTGATATCAATCAACAATCAAATGATAAACAGAAAGAACATGCATTTACAAGTTTCCTCCCTTTTTTTGTTCGTTTCCGCTTTGTAACAGAATAAAACAACAAATACAAATTCTAACTGCGTTTTGTCACAAAAAATAGAGAAATGGCACTTTGAATATATTCATATATAGTTTTATATTTATATATATTTATATTGATAACACGAAAGAAGGTTCGAGTTTGTTTCTTTGTAACTATGGTATGGATCCCAGTGTGTGTTGAGACCATGCGAATCATGCAGATATGATACAGTTTTTATTTACATTACATTCATGCTCGTGCACCATTTCCAAGTCCTCTTTTCTCAGATGTTCGGTCTGATTGCGGCAAAATGTCTGTACTGGGCAGGGGCAGGGGGAGGGTTGTTCTTTTTTTTTTCTTTAGTTTTTTTTACATATATTACACTTAGTTCTGTAGCAGAGGTTCGTTGACAACTACAGTCAACTGAAGAACACAAAAAATAGGCTATTTCCGACAGAAGCAACTAAGAAGCTTTGAAGTAGGCGATGCGTCTTTCCCCCCTCAGTCCTTTCTCTTTTTTAACGGCACGCAGTTTATTTGCTTATTTCTTTAGTTTGTATTCCAGCATGAGCTGTCCTTACACATTTCAGCATAATGTTACTTGTCAGAAAGGGAGTGAGCGCCACAGTCGTAATTCCTATGCGGTGCGTCTGCGTTGAATCCACTATGCCAGTAAGCTGAACTGTCGCATACTGTCTGTAAAGAATTTATCTCTGAGGCTGAGGAGTTGCCATCTCTTCGCTTTGATCTTTTACGGTTCCGTAAGATAAAGACGAGCATTCCCACAACAGTGAATGCCGACGTGACAAAGACCAGCAGCAAACCAGGCACCAGTACAGAGATGGATACTCTGCTGGGTTCCAGATAGGAGTTGGACCGTGTCCCCGTGTCTACAGGGAAAGTGCTGTTTTTGGAGAGAGAGGTGGGAAAGATGTTGTTTTTGAGCCGTGGACAGAGTAGCTCATTTTTAATGTGCCGAAAATCCCTGGCCCAAGACTCCGGGGGGGACTCGCATTTTAGATCACTTACAATGACGTCTGGCCCAAGCTTAACTGCCCACTGTTTGAAAGGAACAATTTTACACGAGCAATCCCATGGGTTTCCATGCAAATCAATTTGTATAATGGAGTTGAGCTGATCTAAAACACCAGGCACTGGGAGGTATGTGAAATAATTGTTATGCAGGCTGATTTTTGACAAAGCCACCCCTTGAAACACATCCACAGGTAGAGATTTCAACAAATTGTTGTTGAGAAAGAGGACCCTCAAATTCGACATGGGATTGAAAGTGCCTGCCATGATGAGCTGAATGTCATTGTATTCCAAACTGAGATATTCCAAATTCTGCAGTCCCACAAACATTTCCGCCATTAACGTATCCAGGTAGTTTTTGTCCATATACAGCCACCTTAACTCAGTGAGATTTTGGAAAGTGCCATTTTCTAGCGTTTTGATGTTGTTACCCCCCAGATCAAGTAAATTGAGACTGATGTAGCCTCTTAGGTGGTTCTTTTTCACAGTGTGGATGTTGTTGTCGCGCAGATTCAGCTCGTGCGCCATAAGGGGTTTAGGCTTTAAATTGGCCACGCTTTCTATTTTCTTGCCCTCGCAGTTGACCCCGAGTCCTTGTCTGGTGCCGATCAGTTTGCAGCTGCATGACTGAGGACAGGATGCGTTGGACAGCTGGTCCTTCTCCCCTGTCCCCGTTGCCATAGCAGTGGGTTTCGTTTTCAGCTGCCAGTTTTCGCCTGATTTCAGGGGCCCCTTATTTCCCGGAGTTTGAGATTCTGTGTCACCACCGGTTTTATATGGCGTTGGACGGGGTCCAGGATCGGAGATCTCTTCTTGGGTGGGCGGTGCAACCATGCCCGTGTCTATCCCGCTCTCTGAAGGGCACAGGTCTGCCTCTGATGTCTCGTTTAAGTCCCTTCCCTGCAGTATAATCGGTGCCTCGCAAAGGACACTCCCGATAAGAGCGTTCTGTGGGATATTCTCCAGCCATTCCTTCAGAGACACCAGATCGCAGTTACAGTCCCATGGGTTGTCCTCCAATAAAACCTCTACTATGCCTGGTATTTGTTCTAGAACTCCTTCATAAGGCAACGTTTTTATTCGATTTCCTCGTAGGTCGAGGTGCGTGATGGGTACATGTTGAAACACATTTGTAGGAAGTGCAGTTATAAGGTTGTCGTTTAGGATCAAAACTTCAAGTTTACTCAAGTCCCTGAACACAGATGGATCAAGGTCTCTCAGCAGATTAAAATCAGCTTGAAGATATTCCAGGTCGTCTAAACCAAGGAACGTGTTCTTTTTAAAAGATCGTATTTTGTTGTTGTTTATGTGCAGCCGTTTGACAAGCTGCAGTCCGAGAAAAGCGCCGGGGACAATGTCGTGCAAGCCGTTGTTCTCCAAATGTAGGCTGACAGCATTGTAAAAGTTAGCAAACTCGTTGGGAAACAGTCTGGACAAGGAATTTCCATGGAGCAATAAATGGTAAAACTGGGAACTCGGACCAGTCAAATGATGGAGATTACTAAAGCTCCTCTTTTCACAGTCAATGTGCAAATCGCCTTCTATTGCATTGCAGGAGCAAATCTGATCCTTACAAACGTCCCTTGTAACATTTCCAATAGCAACACAAAGAGCCGCCTTCAGCAACACAATCCAAAGAAGCATTTTCAATACCAACAATTCATCCCCGATTTCAAGACATGAATGCAGTCAGCGAACGGATGTTTGTCTGGGATTCAAAAAGATTCACCACTCTTAAAAAACAAGACGACAGTCCGTAATTATATCCATGTCCATATAGCTTGCAATGTCCAGGCGTAGGCTGGTAAAATTGACCATAAGATGTATCAGCTCAAGAGAATCCTTTTGTTCAATCCTCCATCAAGATTTTTGAAAACGACCGTAAGCAACAATACGTTACTTCACCCATCATAACATTTGGCTTAAGGTTTGCGATGACTGACCTTGCAATTTTACAGATCCGTGATTTTCTTACGGTGCGACGCATGCAGTGAGGTGCTGTTCTTTCTCCCTTGGTGCTGAATTCACACCCCGAAGATTTAATGCTGATCACAATGCACCGCAAAAAGATACCTCCTCACATCGTTCGGTTTCTTCCCGTGTCACTACTGTCTTTTTTCCGTTTTTGAATTACGAAGACGGTAACCAAGAGACTCTGGTCGTTCCAGCCTGGTGCTCACTGGAAGATCTGACACCCTCTGCTGAGCTGCAATGGCAAAAATCCATCGGGTGAGGGAATGCTGAAAAAAAATCAATCCACATACAGGGCAAGTGTTGAAATGTTCACATTAAAAGCCGTCGATATGTTTAGACTGTGAGTCTTAGTCTCTCGCCTCAGTTTAAGATTTTATAGCTTGTGTTTCCGATTAGATTTTCCATCCAACTCTGCTGACAACCAGATACACTGAAGTATTTGTTCCGAGTTGCCTTTTTAAAGTAAACCGCATAGCGCACTGCCAATCTCTAAGATATTCCCGTTTCGAATGAAGGTTATAATAACCTCGTTTGGTGTCTTCTAAACGCATTTTTCAAAGAATAAAAAAGCTGTTATATCAAGCTAGTGGGATACAGGTGTTACTTTCCATTTGGCAGATTCTTTTAAAAGGAATCCGCAGTTGAATGCGGTAAAATAATTAACTACATGCCGTGCCTGCAACAATCCTGCCCACGAAAGAATCCTACTTCGATTAATGTACCAACACAGGCTGCGTCAAGGGCATGTATGTAAACTATGCGCGCATACGTCACCACTTTAAATAAAAAAAAAAAGGTTTAAAAGAACATACGACGGATTGTGAATGTTCTGTTTTAGGCTATTTGTTTAACTACCGTTCACGATTTGGCTCACTTCCAACATCGTGTTCTTTATGTCTGGTTACAGAGTCACGCACCTTTTCTTCATTTTATCACGCAGTTTTATCTGACAATATATCAAATATGTGACAGTGGACTGCACATTTGCCGTCTGTGTAAAAGTGGATACGTGGTAGACGAATATGTGCCTTCCTTGTCTTTTTCCAAACTACAGTTATTTAATAATTCTGAAATCAACGTTTGAAATGTCTAGGTTGAAAAATGTTTTTGATCTGTTCATTCCTTGTTCCAAGCATTCGTTAGACTGCAGACACTGACTCCATCCACATCATAGATACCACCCCCACCCCCACCCCAAACATCCTTAATGAGCCTTTCTCAAAATGGGTAGTGGGCGTTCAGTTGTGTGCCTCCAGTTCTCTCTTCTTTATCTGATGATAAAGCGATTTTGTGTTTTTTAAATTGAGTAAAACAACAAAGTTAGAACTGCAGTAATGAGCTACAGGGCCATTTTGAGGTCTGATGACACCAGTTATCCTACAAAACAACCGGCTACAAAACAACATCGACAGAAACAATAGTATCAAAAGATAGAAAACACAGCAGATGAATAGTGAATTGCCGGATGTGTCAGTATGCAAGCATTGAGATATACATACATCTGATAGACTGATAGAGACAACTGATAGAGACAATAAGTATTGTTAGCCTCAATAAAAGACTCATTTTAAGACATGACATTTGTATAGTTTCCATACCAACAGAACTACTTTCCCACTGACTTGCCACACTTGATCCACAGAACACCTGAGCATATTTGGATGGTACAGCAGCAAACCCCATGGTGCTATGGGCAAGGTGAAATGGGATTGGACCCTCACACAAATGCTGGCTCTCTTGTGGTTGATGGAATTACTTTATTTCCTGGATAGGGTATTTTCATTTTGGAGAGCGTACCTCTCAGCCTGCACAAAGCTTATTGGCTGAGGTAAAAGGAAACCACTGTGTATTACTGATTTCACACCTGCTTTTCATCACTGCACAGCAAACCAAATGCAGTTTCTGCTAAGTTTGATGCTATCTGCCCTCTATGAGTTAAATGCTGCATTTATTTACTGCAGAGATAACACACAATCTCATATTTAGCTCTTTGAGCTGTAACTAAATTGTATGACTGTACTGTGATGAGACCCATCAATGCTGGTGTTAATATTGACAAAATGGACCATTCTTATAAAAATCTGCATGTTATAGGCTGAAAATGGCTCAATACACCATCTACTGTTTAAAATCATCCAAGGCCAATGCTGATGTAGATTCGACTGGTTGGTACACATCTAAATCATGACACACATACATTCGAATTGCGTAAACTCTATATATTATTTTGTGTTTTATTTATTTCTGTGTAGGATCATGGTGTTTTGATTTAGGCTGTGTAAAGACTGCCAGTGATGGGGGGATAATATGCTGTCATCAATTCAGCTATGGCAGCACACTCACTTCAAAGTTTCACCAACCACCCTTGTTGTCACCCGAGGTACAAAGACAAAATGTCATGAAAACGGGAGAATAAAGGAATGATGAAATGAAATGTACGCACCCCACCCCCACCTGCCTCACTATAGCCCTTCACCCACCTCAGTGAGACATGCCATTAATCATATTGGAATACTTTTAATGCTGGAGGCCTTAAAGTACGGAAGTCATTCACTTATCTGAATGCAATTCCAACTTATAAACTGAATGTAACCTTTAACAATACACAACTTTGTTCTGGCTGGAGTCCTCTATTTATCTCCGTGAACAGATGTCTGCCTTGAGACCGATGCCTCAAATTGGCCTCTTTCCTGCTGCAGTCTCTATAAACGCATGCAGAGATGTTTTCATGTTAAACTAAGCAACCGATACTCGGTATAGCCTAGCAGATAAACAGAGCATAACACAGAGGTAGGGTGCCATGGGCATATCAATGAGGTACATTCGTTAGTAGTGATTTGTTAGTAGTGATGAACAGAAGTAAACATCATTTTCAGTCAAATTCTGCAACTGCTTTTCTTTCTCAAGTTTTCTTTCTTGTTTCGGAACAAATTGCATTCAAATATATATATTTTTTTTCTCGGCTTATATAGGTTAGTGCAACAGTAACTACCTAATTCTTTTCATAACATTACCCATTCCAAGCAACACTGGTTGAAAGACTTGAAAATGAGGTATTCTGGTAACACCCTTACATTCAATAACACTGTCATATGAAAGCCAAAGTCATGCTGTGATGTTTCCATGATATGTCTTTTGGATCATGTTACCATTAAATATTTATCTATCAATATGACCTTAATTTAGGTAGAAATCAATACAATACTACCGAACTTAATCTACAAAAGCCACATCATATTCAGTCTTAGATATTTCTCCCTTCTTTTATCGCATTATCACTTTCAGAGAAGACCATATCTGCCATTCCTGTCTTTTTTCACTCTGTTCTGCTTCATTAAGCACATACATATGTATGCTGAAAAGCTCCAGATTTTTCCCGCTAATGGTTTTTATCTGACAGTCAGAAAGGACATTTCATGAAGCATACATGAACAAGCATCACTGGCTTTCCATCTGTCTCTTTTCATTCAAAGTCTCCCCTGACCAGACTATTGGGGCTTTATGAAATGGGTAGAGTAATGTGACAATGACTATAATAAGCCAACATATTGTCTGTGACGGTAGCCCCAGATTGCACACACTCGTTCCCCCTCAAAACATGATAAAACATAATAAACTGGCCATGAAACACATATGTTCTTCCACAGTGTGTTACTGCTATGTATGCTCAATCATATGGCACACACTGTTCATCACATCTGAAACATCAGTCCCTCCATCTCAGTAGAGGGCCATTATCTTCTATTTGAAGTGTAAGTATCGGAAGTGATAGCTTCATTCTTTGCCAGTTCTCCACGAGTACTATGCCTCTTCCTTTTTCCCTTATTCCCTATCTACTGTATTCCAATTCTAAATTGTGCATCCAAAATTCTAAACCTCCTTACTTCTAGAGTTGGTTCTATTGATGCACATTTAGGTTCCCTCATTCCTAACTAGCACTGCCAAAAGTAGCCTATTCTTAGGCCTATTTGATTCAGGTATGATGATTCATGTTATGTCTAGGGACACTAGAGGTGTGTTCTCTCAGCCATCAGTCATTCTGTCAAAGATATGATGCATTTCAGTTTGTTCTGAAATGTCTGTGTGGGACATTCTGTGTGGGAGTGGGGGAGGGTGCCATCATTAGCTTTCTTACAGGCGGTCTCTCTGACACACGTGATGTTGTGATTCAGCTGACTGGTGGAGTCCCTGGCCTGTTTACATGGTGGCTCTTCCAAATGTGGTGTGTCAGAGGCCTGACCTTTAAAACCTGTCCCAGACAAGTCATGAGTGGCAGGAAAACATACTGACTAATAATCATTAGTGTCTGCTTAGTATTCAAAAATCACTGCCAACAAAACCCACGGCTGACTTTTTTTATATCAGCTATATAGGTTATACCTCCTGACATAACTGATGTCCCTAATATTTGGCTTCGGTCTGTAAGGGTTTTATGAATACACTGTAGCATTCAAACAGCATTGTGTTCACATACAACATGTGTTTTTCAGGATGATAGAGAAGGAGAGGTTTAACCACTGATATTTCTCTTCAATAACTCTTCCAATTCAAGCTAAATATTCGCCTGTCTCATGTTGGCCACGCAACCTCATCTAAGGATACTCTGGTACTCTGTTGGAGGTTGCTGGTGATATTTGCGTATTGAGTTAGGGGAGCCTTGTTTATGTGATCATGGATGTAGGCAAACATATTTAACACTGATTTAACACACGCATTTCAGAGCTGCTCAAGCAATTCCTGGAAATACAGTATAATGAGAGGACATCAAGTTCTTTCAAGAACTTTCTTTGAGCCTCTCTGTCACCCAGGCCTTAGAGGGTAGATACAGGCATGACACTACAACAGATGGCTCTCTCTTCCCTAGTGTTTCTGCCCCTACAATGTATTACCCTTGCCTTTTTGGCTCAGGTGTGGGATAACATTAGGCCGCCAGGTTCTGCTGGGATGACTATCTCCCACTGGGAGCCGTGGATGTGGGGCCTTGCCTGGTGTTTTCCCAGGCGGTTCTATATCAGGGAGGGGTAGCCATGCAGTGGACCTCCTCCTTTGGCTGTGTGCCCCGGTTCTACTGGGCGGGTGGTGGTGATCCTTACCTCGTCCCGTGGCCCTCGTTAGCAATTAGCCTCTCATTGGCTTGACTGGGCACCAGGTGAAGCCGAGAACTTTTTGAACACCATAAAAGTTGTTAAAACTTTACTTCTAAACTCCATAGTCTGATGTCATACGCATGTAATAGCAGGTTTCCCATCCTTTCATTAGTCATTAGACACCCGGCCGCCAATACTTGAGTGAATATCAGTATTATTAGCCATGTCGTCATTTAGATGCCAGAATTGATTACATCAAATACTGCTAAGCTGTCATATCATCGTATAGTCTTATGCCAGTTACCAGTTATAGTATAACGCAGTTACCTCACAGGACACTGACTGTCACAACTACTTATGATGGGATATGGCAGCTGCCATGACATATTCATGACATGTCTATGCTAGTTTTATGCTAGGGTTATTATATGTATAAAGACAAGCCGAGGTCATACAATTGTCACATGGTGTTTGAGAATGGTCTTAGGGCCTCATTGTTATTATTATTATGAAGTATTTTTTTGGTAAGATCACACGTATATTTAAGTTGGGAAAAGAAGGTTTTATGTTTGGCTCATAACTCCAATTCAGAAGGTCCTGAGTCTTAGAAATGTCTTTACACTACCAACATGACATTTATTAGACAGGAATCGGTGCATGGCAGTAAGGATGTGTGTGTGTGACTTTGTGTTAACCTGTGTGTGTATATATGCACATATTGGCACACCTGTGGGGGCATGCATGTTTGTGAGTGTCTTGTGCGTGTGTGTATGTGTGTGTTTGTCGCTGTGTGTGTTTCTTTGTATGTATTTATATAGTGTCTGTGTGTGTTTTTTTATGTATTTGTGTGTGTGTGTGTCTGTGTGCATTTGCGTGTGTACTTGTGTATTTGTGTGTGTGTGTGTATATATATACGTGTGTGTGTGTGTGTGTGTGTGTGTGTGTGTGTGTGTGTGTGTATGTGTGTGTGTGTGTGTGTGTGTGTGTGTGTGTGTGTGTGTGTGTGTGTGTGTGTGTGTGTGTGTGTGTGTGTGCAAGGCTGACTCAGCAGGTAGCGGGTGTAATTTGTAATTCTGAAGTGTGCCAAACCTCCATGCTTGAGCGGAGCCCGGTTGGTGGAGAGAGAGGTACGGCCCCAGCCGTGACGGCACAGCGAGCCCTTTACCAGCCCAGCGCCCAGTGCACCCCTCGCATGTGCGCCACTCACGCGTAAATAGGTGCCATTAATCCTACTCAATTCCACATAAAGCGCTGTGTCAATACCATGTCAATACCTCAGCAGTGGGGTGAGAATTGGGATCGAATCATCTCCAGCGCGAATATTGCAATCATTGGATTTTCGAGCGCCTTTTGTCAACAGTGCCCTGAGGCTCCTTGTTGGAGGCATCACGTTTTCTTTCTTTTTTTTTTCCTGCAGTGTGGTGTCACTGATGTATGATTGTTTATTGGAAATAAACGTTGATCTGTTTCTTCTTCTGGGTTGTTTTGTCAACGTAAAAAACACATTGTGGGGAAATAAATTAATATCACAGTGCTATTGGCTACAGCATACAGCAGGAGGGTGTTTTGTTTTATTTTGTTTTGTTTTGTTTCTTTGGAAATTTCCAGGTGTTTTAGAGCCTCCAAGCCTTTTTGGCATCCCCATGGGGGGCAAGCATGGAACACTGATAGGGAGGCTTTTGATGAACCAGCGCATTCTAGTGTCATGAAAAAAAAGATATTCCACATGTCTTCCTGGACAAACAAGCTGGGTATGCAAATCACTTGCTGAACAACATGAATTTTGATAAGACCCCTCTTTTTTCACTCCTCGTTCCTTTTTCAAAACAAGAAAACTAATATCCAGCGTTCTATTAGGTGCAAATTCGCTAACGTAGCTAATGTTTGTTTTTAAATGTTTGGTCATGTGACTAATTTCAAAGTGTGGCTGCATGTCTGGTTGTACATTACATTTACAAAAAAGGAGCTTTGGTGAGTCACATGCAACCAAGCTCAAACATAGCCTCTCTTTCACGAAAACAGTAATTGACAATTAACGTGACTCAGTCTGACAATTCTGCGCGGATATGTTTCCATGGTGATAAGCTCAAATCAAATCTCCTGCCAGGCACATTTTTACATTAGTAATGGTGTGAGTGTTTTAACACTAGGGGACATTTCTTTAGGGAAAATTCATCTTTCTCATCATTGAATTGCATCATCTCTAGACATTAAGTACAGTTGGGGCTGTTGGGATGTTTATTTCTGGGAGGATAAAGCTTGTAATTATGCATTCTAAATCAATTGAATTCATAAGTAGAATCCATATATTATCCTGCTATTCTACCTAGCTCCCATTTAGCTGAAGAACAACAGAGACTGAGCACTAAATGAAGTGCCTTGCGACTCCTGTGGAGTAAGTAATAAGATCTTGCCCCTGGCAATCAAAAGTCCTCATGTGAGACAAGAAGAGGGTGCACGCTACTTCAGCCCTCTGCTAACGAACATCCCACTGCAAGCCTCAGGAGCTCCAGATGTGATCATCAGCAGAAAGAGTGTGAGAAGGAGGCCACGGTTGTCTGTGAAGGTGTAGGGTGTGTGTGTGTGAGCACTGTTTGTGTGTGTGTGTGTGTTAGAGAGAGAGAGTACTGTTTGTGTGCATGTGTGTGTGTGTGTGTGTGTGTGTGTGTGTGTGTGTGTATGTGCGCACATATTTGTGTATGTGTGTGAGAGAGAGAGAGAGTACTGTTTGGGTGTGTGTGTGTGTGTGTGTGTGTGTGTGTGTGTGTGTGTGTGTGTGTGTGTGTGTGTGTGTGTGTGTGTGTGCGCACATGTTTGTGTATGTATGTGTGTGAGAGAGAGAGATAGAGACTGTATGTGAGTGTGTGTGTGAGAGAGAGAGAGTACTGTTTGGGTGTATGGGTGTGTGTGTGTGTGCGCGCGTGCTCCCAGGCTATACATGTGTGATTGTCAGGTTCCTGCTGCAGCAAGGTCACACTAGGTAAAACTCAGACTTAATCTCCTCTGTCATCACTGTAACACTAGTGGGTCATCCAGTACAAACACTCTCATTGTCAATGTAAAGGCTTATAATCTATATCTATCTATATATATACATACATATATGTATAAAGTATAATCTATATCTAAAGTATAATTGTTATTATTGTCTCTGTTGGTTAATGTTTTTCATTATTCCTGTCTGTCATCACCTTGTGTTCTATATTAAGAACCTTTTATTAACAAAATTGCTGTGCAGGTAAATCAAGAGCAAATTCAGAATCAATAAACCAATTGGCAGAGCATCCATGATACCCACTACAGAAGATTCAGCTCACTCTTCTTGCTTGTGCGCATTGCTGATTGCAAGTTCTGTAGTATAGTGAGAGGACGTAAAAACCTGAGAATCCTAGATATTTGGCCCCATATTCACATTTAAAATAAAAACACATCAGCAACTTTTGGGCCAAAACAAAGGGGGTTGAACAGCAGAGAAAACATTTTGAATTAAAAAACTGAACTGGACTCAGCAACTGCACCATGAAAAATAAAACACACATGCACACACACACACAGTCACACTCTCTCACTCACACACACACAGACACACATTCACACAAAAACCCACTCTGACCATCTCGATGCATACTGGCACCCCCTGACCTGATTTTTAATGAGATGTCTTGAGCCTGTTCCTTTTTCCATGAACAAAAATGTCTCCCCTCACTAACAATGGTGGTATTTGTGTGGGAAGCTCCGGCACCTTCCTCATTATTCTGATAATATCATAACAGACATAATGGACCGGGCCTGGATATGCCCACTAATTGTATGTGTACAGTGCGGCAATCCTTTGACTTCAAATGTCTCAATTAGCACCGTCCTCTCCGCGGTTACCATGGCAGCGCTCCCGTAGCCATGCCTCATTTTCATTCTAAGGAGATCATAAACCGCACTGGCGTGTGCACACACACACTCACTCACACACTCACACTGAGGGAGTCAGGTACAGCAGGAGATTTACTTCTCTGGATCCCGTTCATCGGTGAGTGAGAACCAGAGCAACAGAGGAGGGGTAGTCGGGGGGGGGGGTTGGGGGTGCAGGATGTGGGGTGAGGTGGGGGGTGTGGGTTACCAGACAGTGAAGTGCTGGATTCAATTAAAGTGTGTGTTTTCATCAGCTGACTGAGTCTTCTCATCATTGTTTTCCAGAATCAATAAGCTTTAAATGACTCGCCTGCTCCCTGTGAATTAGAGACAGACACGGCGTAGCCATAAAGCCGACGCACGAGTGCCGTACACAGCCGCTGCCATGCCGACCTGACTGGTTTACACTCAGTATTATCGCTCTCCAAGTAAGAGTCAATGCCATGGTGAATTGAGTGGAGTCTGTTTTAATGACGGTCTCTATATTTCATAAAATGGACTGGTGAAAAGAGAAAAATAAATACTCACACTCCCTTCAATTCCCCCCTTTTTTTGGGCAACTAAATATTTTGACATCAAGCTGTGGTAACCATTATGCAATTAACACAAAAGGACAAAGCCTAGGAAATAAAATAAAAAATGACACCACTGAGCATACTTGTAATTAAACCACAAAGCAAACAGCGGTCTTCCTGCTTGAGGCCATGTCAGCACAATGGAGCTAAAGAACGTTATGTGCTCAGCTCAACCATATTGGCGGGGGACGGCTGCCCAGAATTACAATATAAGTCTCGATCCCTGCACAGCACTAGCATTATCCATATGTCTTCATTTGAATGTGTGTGTGTGAGTGTAAGTGTGTGTGTGCGTGTGTGCGTGTGTGTGTGTGTGTGTGTGTGTGTGTGTGTGTGTGTGTGTGTGTGTGCATGTGTGTGTGAGTGGAGTGAGATTGTTTTGACAGTGGCCAGCCAATTGCGGCTGGAGGATTTGCATGTGACAAACTCCAAAATAGCTACAGTGTTTCATAAACCTGCAAACACTCTTTTTTTCATTTTCATTTCATTTTCTTTCAATTACTTGTTTTTAGCGGGTGAGAGAGAGAGAGAGCGAGAGAGCAAGAGAGAAACAAAGGGGAAAAGACTGATAGTCAACCAACACACACATATACACACAGACACACACGCGGTGAAAGAGACTGACAAATGACAGAATATGGAATGTGGTCATTTCTATGCAAAGGAATACAAAAAATGATGGAGATATTGAATTTTTAATAATGTTTTAATGAAGATCAGAAAAGTTCCAAAAACCTACTTTAACCCTGGTGTTGCCGTGGTTGTGAGATGAGTCCTTTTGTAATAAAACTGAAGTGGTCCGAATATTATGTTGAGCATACATTATGGTTAAGCAGCAAAGGGAGTTGTTGTATTGTTTGATGACACGAATGCTAATGTGTTTGCAGCTATTGTGCCATAATCTGATCTGTGTAGGAAGTGCAAAGAAGTGCAGGCTGGAGGAGCATGTGTACAAGATAGGTGGCTACAAGCTAATATGCTTGTGGCCAATCTACCTGCCTGATACCGGCTTTACATACTGTAAATGCTCCAAATTCTAGTCAATGTTTGAACTGTGGAAGGCTAACTCAAACTACTGTTGTTCTGCTGTTCAACAGCCAGGGCTAGCTAACTACGTCTGGATATAGCTAACCAGCTGCCTGTCTTTACATAAGTGGCACAAGGGCACGATCAGTGCAAGTGCATTAATAATCCTCCTCTGACTCATCTGCACAACGCTGTCGGTGTTCGTTCATACGATTCAGCGTTAGGCTGAAACCAAGAAACGCACTGGCCTTTCCTCAAAGGTAACAGTGCCCTGGGGCCTAGACGAGAAGCCGGTGGGTGGGGCATTGGGCGGGCTGCATGTCCACCAGACGAGGACAAATGTGTGGGCATGCTTCTGTGTCATTCATTTCATGTCACCAAATGCTTTTTTTTTGTTAGTAGAAAATAAAATTCAAGCAATTTTGTTATTTATTAACACAGCTTGATACGTTTGATGGTCTCCATTACGCAGGTTCTGAGGGGCTTTAATGTGGTCATTAACTGCCAAAGGCTCTGGTAAGCAGGGCCCATTGAACACCCTGTGCCGCATTACAGAGATATTCACTTCTAACGTTTCTTAGTGAAAGGCCTTCAACCAATCCGAAGCTCAGAAATACGGGACGGGGCTGCTGGGAAATGAGTCGGACAGGAGGACATATGTAACAGGCTGGGCGGTACAAGCCACAGGGAGGAAACAAAGAAGTTGAGAGGTATGTTATCAAATTTCTGTCTCGCACATTTAATTAGATCTTATACATTATTGCTTTAAGTGTCCTTAGGTAATACGTATGTGATTATTAATATTTTAATTATTTACCAAGGCTATAATCCATTGGACTTACGAACATTGTATTACTTAAACCCTCAATCTAACTTGAACTCAATGTAATAATAGCATTCACTAATAACATTAGTGCATACATTAGTGTATTAATAATTGCATAGTGTGTCAGGGCACTTCATATGAAGAGGCGGCGTTTTTAAATTACATGACACTGCACTTTTGCCTCTTGTTGTTGCTGCTGTGTTTGTTATTATTATAATTAAATGCAAACCTTGGTTTAGGGCACTCAATAAATTAATCTTTCAGAATTTGTTTCATTTAGAGCAGGCATTAACAAGCTGAGGTGTAATAATATGCATTATGATCAGAAATTTTGTGCAGCTAATAAAGGTAGGTAGAAGCCAGCTATTTAAAAAAAAAAAACGCTGGTTGAAGGCTCTCTAATTATACTTAACCTCTCGCACCTTAACAATGTCTAATAAGAGTTCAATGATAAGTCATTAATTTTGAGATAAGTGGATCTTCAAAGCACTTTGCCAACACTACGGTAGCAATCTTGAATTTGTACCGATGCGTTGGTTTGCAGACAAATGGAAGGTACAATTCTCTGGCCCCAAGAAGCACAGACATGCAACAAAGGGGACCAACATTTCCAGATCTGCTGTGTAACTTCCCAAGTCAAACAACCAACAACTTATTATTTTTCCCGGAAACTGTGGCATTCACAGTGTTAGGGCATTAATAGGGATTGATAAGGCTGGCATTCCATGGTCAGGATTAGATACGCGCCACACAGCCACGCGCATCCAAACAAGGGGCTCGCGGCGGAGGTTCTGTGGAACAATATAAATAATTAGAGCCCGGGGGAGTCACCTCGCGCCAGCAGGGATTCCAAAACAGCCGAAGTGTGTCAGATGAAGAGTAATTTCCCTTCTGACACCGGTCTCTCAGGCTTCCCACGTAGCGGGTGTAAATCAAATCAATCCTGTGGCTTCACCTGTCCTTGGGCCAGAGGCAAGCCAGCATCTAGCACCCACCCCTCCTCCCCCTCCCCACTCCTCTCAGCCCCCAACACCCCCCTACCCCCCGTCCCAAACAACCCTCGCGCTCCCACCCCCCCACCTCCTCTCTCCTTAGATAGGTGGTCTAACCTTTGCTCTTCCTTTGTCGTCAGCTGATGTGTTGGACACATGAAAGCCAAATGATGACAGATGAATTAGCTAACCTTTCTGAGTTCCTGATTGAATGTTCGACAATGCGCCTTCCTATTCATGCTGCCTGTCTATTGGAGGAGATACTTTGAATGACCTTGTGATTTTCTTTTCCCCGTGTACTGTGCTGTTTCAGAGTGTTCAATGTGGGTCGTGTGCTTGTGAGAGATGGAGGTCGGGTTTATTTGTTGATATGAGATTTATGTGATGTTCCGAGCAGAAGCATTAGAATGTTCCAGCATAATTCCATCACAGAATGGGCTTCATGGGCATCAGTTGGAAGGCAAAACAGGCCAAGGTTACATTTTCATACTCTCTGTAGTCACAGATCAGAGACAATATGACCTGGAATATGAAATGAAGACAACAGAACATTTCCCATAAACTTATATTTGTATTGATTTATTACTCTGGATTTATGACTTGTAACTTTCCAGGTATTGATATATAAAATGTATGAGATGATGTTTTATAATTTTACAGTTTGTATAATGTAGTGTCAGGGCCGAAAAGGCCTATACTAAGATTTACCACTAGGGAATAGTGAAGTAGCCGACTACGTCAGCCCAGAAGGGCAGTAATTATAATGAACTTAAGTTTAGCACAGGTTCGTTCAAGCTTGTGGCTGGTTAAAACACTCACAATAGGCAAGAGTACAATGCATTGTAATTTAATGTCACAATAGTAAAAACAGATACAAAAATACCAACAAGGGACAGTGGGCAGTCCACTAATCCCCAATAAATAGGTACAGGCAATAAATAGTATAAATAACAGGTGTTCTGAATAGCAGCTAAAACATAATGTCTGGCAACCATTGGTAAACTGCCAATGTGACTACGAGGATCGGTCACAAAACTGGCAACCACACAAGCTACTCACGGCAACCGGCAGCGTCAATGACGCCCGAATAGCAATAGCTAGGCCGGTTCCGATGCTCAGTTACACACATACAAAGTACCTACGGAGGTCAAAGCCTGCAACAGGCGAGGAAGCACAGGAACCTTGCGTGCCTGATAGAGAAACTCTCCAGGCGGAATACAAGCCTGTAGCAGAGCTGGCTTGGGAGGCGCAATCGCCACGGAGGAAAACTCCTTTATACCAACATCAAAGATGTAGCCTGTCGGTAGGAAAACTGTATGATCAGGGAAAGTGTATTAAAACCGGATGTCGTCACTTTAAGCCGGTCTCTGGTTGGATAAAGCTTTTCAACAGAAATGGACAAGGACCTTTGATTTATTCTGTAGGAACCATGCCGATGCCTGACTTTTAATGTTGTGTGACGTTGTTGAAGTTGAAGTTCAACATTAATAGCGATTGAATTACCCTTGTGTCGTGTAATCGCTAGCGGTAAATAAACGTTAATAACTTGAATGACTGATTAAGGATATATGTTACACATCACAAACACATGTAATCGATGGGTTTTGGGGGAAATGAGGTAATTGGTTAGCTTAAATTGCAGTATCTTAGGCGAGCTAATTGACCTGGCTAGCTATAGCGGAATTAACAGTGCTAGTTTTGTGTTTGGTCATATAGCTTCGTAAAAGTTCGGTTAACAAGTCACTTGTGTGTTTAGTTGTATGACTTCGTAAAAGTTCGGTTAACAAGTTAATTGAGCATTAAGCCACCTGACTATAATGGGTCTATTCATATCAGCATGCTAACGTTAGACTTATTAACAGCGAGGCTAGCTAGCTACTATGTGTTCCAATGGATTGTTGGTCTAAGCGTTAGCTTCAGTTAAGACCTACGTGTACCACATGAACAACTAAACGAGTCAATGTAGACATATAAAAAAATTGTGTAGATAGCTTTATTCACATAAGCCGTATAACTTCACAAAAATAATGATAATTTAAAGAAAACCGATCGTTTGCATGCCAGGCGATCAACACAACTTCTCAACTAAAAAGTAAAGGTCCTTGTCCATTTCTGCTGAAAAGCTTTATCCAACCAGAGACCGGCTTAAAGTGACGACATCCGGTTTTAATACACTTTCCCTGATCATACAGTTTTCCTACCGACATAGCCACTCAATTGCAACCAGGCCGCTCGTGGATTCCGGTGCTCCCTTCACAAAACGCCTCTCCCTTGTGGATAAGTTCCCGTCTGCATTAAGTACTGCGTTCAATCACGTCTGAGGTTCATGGATTGGTGGAGCTAAAACGGAGGGAGAGGACAGCAATCAGTGGACAGCAGACCGAGAGAGAAAGAAAACAAGGCAATGGGGCAGTCCTACTACACGTCACTTCAAACACCTGTGAATTACGGTAACACTACAGCTCATTGGTTACGTTTGTACACACAATCACAGCACTCTTATATTATGCCACTACAACACTGTTTACATCCACAACACTCGTCATACTGCACACTTAAGTTTACAAAGGCTACCCATTACAGTAGTATAACATCAGAACATACATTCTCAAGTGCATGCTTGTGGTTATGGAAGCTAAGATCTGAAGAAATTCCCACACTACCAGATCTGAAACCATAGTCTTGTTGACTTTGCATACATATGGAATTGTCCCATGAATATATACACATGCAGTGTATTCATGGAAGACTGGAATACAAATATTTTCTGTTACTTTCATTTATTCCAAAGAGGCAAAACTAACCTCGATCTTGACAAATGGACCACATAGGACACACAACAATGATAAATACAACTTATTCATGAATTTGAGCTCAAAAAGAGCTTGAAAAGTTGGCTTTGTGAATAATTTCTAATAAAGAAAATGGATGCTTCACGGGCTGGCTTCACCCTGAGAACCAAATGGAACAACTAATAAAAGTCCTCAAGGTCGGTTTCCCTCCTTATCGGCTGTTTTCTTTGTGCTGGCAGCTTTATTTAGGGAAAAACCATCTCCCATTTGGCGACTCGATTCAGTCATTCCTAGGCGTCCACAGCAGAACACACTTGACAGTCCTCCAGGCGAGCGTGTTCGTTGAATCTGTTCGTTCTTGTGCATACATACATTTTTCTTGTCCCACAGGAATGCAACTAAAGGAAAAATATTTAAAAACACCAAATGCACAGAAGACAATGCATAACCATATGTGAAACTGAATAGATGCCATTGTTTGTTCTTTTGTATGACTCACTGAATACTCAGTTATGTGTCGTATTGATTGTTACCAGATACCAAAAAGTAGGATGTAAAGAGATATTCAAAATGTATCCAAAATGTTTACAAAGTGCTTTATTGTTTCCTGTTGTTATGAAAAGGAAAACATCAATGGTAGAGGTACACATTACCTAACAGTCTACAGCACATGCATACACGCACACGCATACATGCACACGCATACACGCACACGCACACGCACACGCACACACATATATACACACACACACACACACACACACACACACACACACACACACACACACACACACACACACAGTTAAGGACACACAGGACAGGTAATTATGAATAGGTAATCAAGGCCTCCTTACGGAAGAGTTTTGAGTGCTTCAGCACCACGGACAGCGGTGTTGTGTCTGCTCCACCCAGGAATGGGCAGTAAGGTTAGAGCTGCCAATCATTATTACACATAAACCTTTTACCATTGCCATCAGATGACCCTGAAAAGGGACACAAACTATGACAAACCAATCTACTGAAGCTCTCGAAAGCTAAAGTGGTCACATCATAATTGTTTCATTCTGCTGCACCGCGAGAACAGGCCCATTTTTCTCATGTTCCCAAGAGAGAAACTGGTCTCTTATTTCTTCCAACGCTTTGGTGGAGAGGTTTGTTCAATGTTCATGGTCCACTGTCTGAGTCATCTGACAACAAAGGTAAATACAGATTGTTAATGAGGAGAGAACCTACTGTATCTGGGCACACTTGGACTGCATCCATCTCCTAGTCAGACTCATCGATAGTCTTGCCTGTTTCATGTAAGTGAAAGTAAAAAAAAAAGAGGAGGACTGATGATGACATCTCCACACTTCCGTCCCAGCGACAGCCTTGGTACATTCAAAAAGCATTTAGAAACTCACCTTTTTACACAGCATTTGTCGAATTAGGTAATTTCTTTGAGGCATACATTATGAATATCATTTTAGCTTTGGTATTATTATTATTATTATTATTATTATTATTATTATTATTGTTGTTGATGATATTTTAGTAATAATTAATGGATTTAATTGCATTATGCTTATTACTTCATTGCTCATTGTTGTCTTTACTGTTTTTTTTTGTCTAATCTTTTGTAAGTCGCTTTAGACAAAAGCGTCTGCTAAACACCTTCACTATAACTATGGCTATGGCTATGGCTATGTCTATGACTATAACTATAACTGTAACCATAACTATAACCATAACTGTTCTATAACTATAACTGTAACCATAACTATATAACTGCTGGGATCCAAAGTGGACTGTGAGAGGTGCCTGCCAAGCTTCTCAAACCCCTCACACCCTTCTCTCTTCAATGTTGCAGAACTAGTTGACAGACACAGCCTGAAGATTGTCAAACCAAGACATATTCAGTGTGCTTACTCCCTTACACAAGATCCCAGCAGACAGGAAAAAAATAAAAAAATAAATAAACTTGGTGTGCTTTGTCTGCCAATCGGGTGTCTCCAATATCTTATATTTTCCCTTACACACACACACACACACACACACACAAACACAATCACACGCATTATGAACACGACACGCAACATAAAACGACACTGGCACACACTTTGAGCTAAATTTCTTGACAAAGTGCTAAATCACTTTACTTTCCACTATGTGCTTTATTTATGAGTTCATAGAAATACACCCTTTTCTCATGCATTTATTATTTAACAATAGGCCCCTGTAGACTGTGCTCAACAGATTGGTCTGTGAGAAATGCACACGTGCACACACACACAAACACACACACACACACACACACACACACACACAAGTCTGGCACTAGTGATTTTGTTGCTCAAGGCAAAACATAAATATGCCCCTCCAAAGCTGCCCCCAACCTACCTCTCTGCAGTAGCTATTCAGCCTACAGTGAGTGTCTTAGGGAAAGCTAACTAAAACAGACTCTGACTTACAGGTCCATCCTAGCTCTGACTACACATACTAATCATCGTCCATCATTCGAGAATTACTGCACTCATGATAAATATTACACTTCCTGATGATGGGTTTTGCACAAAGATCATACATAGATGACTATAAATGCTTCCAGCCCTCTGCCACTCTACACAGCTGCACCCCTCCCCCAGGCGACCACACAGAGCCCCCCCCTCCCCCCCACCATCACGGCGGATCAGGTCACAGGAGAGCTGAGGAGACTGCGCCCCAGGAAAGCAGCCGGCCCCGATGGAGTCTGTCCAAGACTCCTCAAGGCATGCGCTGTGGAACTGGGTGAGCCTCTGCAGCATCTCTTCAACCTGAGCCTCCAACTAGGGAAGGTGCCTACTCTGTGGAAAACTTCCTGCCTCATCCCCATCCCGAAGAAGCCGCACCCCAGTGAGCTGAATGACTTCAGGCCAGTCGCTCTTACATCACACATATCTAAGACCATGGAACGACTGCTGCTTCACAACCTCAGACCTCAGGTACGCCATGCACTCGACCCGCTGCAGTTTGCCTACCAGGAGAAGGTGGGCGTGGAAGATGCCATCGTCTACCTAATGCACAGGGCACACTCTTATCTGGACAAGGGGAAAGGTGCTGTGAGAATCATGTTCTTTGATTTCTCCAGTGCCTTCAACACCATCCAGCCCCTCCGACTGAGTGACAAGCTCGTGCAGATGGGTGTGAACGCCCACCTGGTATCCTGGATCACTGACTACCTGACGGAGAGACCACAGTTTGTCAGGCTGAAAGATTGCGTATCTGAGACTGTGTTGTGCAGCACCGGCGCTCCACAGGGGACTGTGCTCTCACCTGTCCTGTTTACCCTGTACACATCAGACTTCACCTACAACACGGAGTCGTGCCACATCCAGAAGTTCTCTGATGACTCTGCTGTTGTGGGTTGTATCAGGGATGGACAGGAGGGTGAGTACAGGAGCCTGGTGGACAACTTTGTGCAGTGGTGTAGGAATAACCACCTGCAGCTGAACGCCACCAAGACCAAGGAGATGGTGGTGGATTTTAGGAGGTCTCAGCCTCCTCTGCTACCAGTCTCCATCGGGGGTGTCAGTGTGGAGGTGGTCAAAACCTACAAGTACTTAGGAGTTCATCTGGACAGTAAACTGGACTGGTCAGCCAACATAGATGCCATCTATAAGAAGGGTCAGAGCCGGCTCTACTTCCTGAGGAGGCTGAGGTCTTTCAATGTCTGCAACAAACTCCTGCGCATGTTTTACCAGTCTGTTGTTGCCAGTGTCCTTTTTTATGCTGTGGTGTGCTGGGGAGGCAGCATGAAGAAGAGGGATGCAGGGCGACTAGACAGGCTGGTGAGAAGGGCAGGAGCTGTTGTTGGCATGGAACTGGACTGCCTAACATCAGTGGCGGAGAAAAGGACATTGAGTAGGCTGCTGACCATCTTGGACAATGACCACCACCCACTTCACAGTACTATTAACGGACAGAGGAGCATTTTCAGTGGCAGACTCCTGTCACTGTCATGCTCATCGGACAGGCTGAGAAAGTCCTTTGTCCCTAGGGCCATCCAGCTTTTTAATGCCACACAGAAGGGGAGGGGGAGGGAGATGGACTTCTCTGCATGAGTCTTCCTCAGTCTCCCCTCCTCTTCTCAGCTCTTAATTTTTCCATCCCACTGTCCATCTTTTTATCTTTTTACTCTTTTACTGGCTATACTAGCCCAGTGCACAGTCTTTACTATTTATATCACTTTGCACTATCCTCACACACACAAGCACAAGTACTCTATCTTTGCACTATCCACACAAGCACATGAACACTATCTCTCTGCACTCTTTGCACTACTTTCCTTGTGGACATCAACACTGATACAATCAATGCACACTGTAATATCTGTATAATATCTGTATACACCCCACTCCCTGTGAACATGTTTTTCCCTATGTGTATTGTTTTTCTACTGTGATTTGTGTATGTATGTTTGTGAGTTAAGTTAAGTGTATAAGCTACTGGATGACCTAAATTTCCTTCGGGATTAATAAAGTATCCATCTATCTATCTATCTATCTATCTACTGCTAGGCCTCTAGCCTGCTATCTTACTCTAGCCAAATAACATGTCACCTACACTGCTAATACACCAGCAATACACAAGCTAACTATCAACCCTAGTTATGGATTCAAGTAGAGACTTGGCTGATTCAATTTGAAATTTGAACGTTTCAATGTTAGTTCATACATCTCAGTTTATTGATTTCTGTTTTAAGCCCTCTTAACACTTTAAGATTCTCCACTGTGATAGCCAAGTTTGAAACTGTATGTAAGCTTCATGCACATGCCTTTCCTCGTGGTTCAGAGGTAAGCCGTCTGTCTCGTAATCCGAAAGGTGAGAGTTAAATTCCTGGTTGCCGTCACAAAAAACTCTATCATAATTGTATTGTTACACTAGGTCTCCTATTGCTCATAGCTTGATTTTTCTCTCCCTTGTACGTCGCTTTGGACAAAAGCGTCTACTAAATGACTAAATGTAAATGTAAGCTGTAGTAATGCCACTTCCCACTGGTGTCTGAACTGGGAGTGGAGCCGTGCAAGAAGTTCACTGTGACTTGCCATAGTGTGGGAAGGGAAGGGGATGGTGGCGTATGAAATTTAGAGTACTCAAACGAGGTTAGCAACCTCTCTTGTTTCAATCCAGATGCTTTGCTCTCTCACTTCGCCGCCCCTGCTGATCTGCCACTCTAGGCAACTGCCTAGTTTGCCTAGATGTACGCACTGGGCCTGGACACACAGACACAGACACAGACACAGACGCACATGCACACGCACATACACACACACACACACACACACACACACACACACACGCACACACACACACACACACACACACAAACACTTACACACAAATGCATACACACAGGAGGCCTCACTTAGTAGAAAAATTGGTATAAATCAGGCATACATTTGATTAAGCATAGCTCCTCATATTGACAGCATACATTACAACTCAAAATGGCTGGCCTTATGATTTGGACTACCAGGTCTAATACAATGACCAAATTGTTTAGACACACACAAACACACACACTTATGTTATGTTGACCTCATATGAAGCACATCCAGTGTAACATAACTGTAGCAGCCATCACACAATTTATGTTCATATGTTGTTTCTGCTTATTTAGACTCCATCTCTTTACCAGTAATAGGTGAGTTTCACAAAACAAATCCACAGTAAACAGTAAGTCAGGACCATACTTCACACCTGTCTACCACTGCATTTCAAACACGTGTAGTTCTCCCTCTCCCTGGGGCTTCATGGTCCACAGCACTCTCTGGTGTAGCCTGACCTCAATGAACTACTCTGATGAGTTGCATCACCTCGCCTATCAAATCTACATATGTTCTGACTGAGTGTTCTGACAGAGTGTTCTGACTGAATGTCTAGAAGGCCTCTAGTGTATGTTCTAGCCTGGAGAGCTGTGATGTTGTGATGCTGAGTAAGATTAGCATGGCTGACTACCAGCGCCAAGCATCTCAACAGCTTGTGCAGGCAGAGGTCACCTGACTGAGCCAAGGAAGCCACCATTTCAGAGCAGAGTTTCTGCAAAAAGAAAAGAAAAGAAAAAAGAAACATAATTATGTGCCAGACAGAGATCACACAGAACTGCTGGAATCTGTTTCCCAGATGGCCGAGTTACCCGTCACTCATTAGCAACTGGCACCACACATCAAGCCAAGCAAGGGTCTCATAAGAGCCTTAGACAGATCTACGCCTTGTGAATTATGAAGTCAAGGAGACAATACCTCGAAAGTATTTCTGGCACATTGGGGGCTAACTGGGACAATAACTATGATGTTTGTACTACATCTAACAGAAAAAACGAAAGAAAAAAAACAGGTGTGAAGATTATTAATCACAGCTGTGCCTATATGATGTTTCATGATTCACAGTTTGAACAATATTATGAACAACCACAATTCTTGCAACCCACTGGGGTTCATCCATTTACACAATAGTTAAATCCAAGTTTGCTGCAGTTTTCAATGGTGTGAGACATAAGCACTGCATCAGTTTTACATATATGAATTTGTATGTACTGTAGAGTGCTGGGGGTGGGCTAGCAACACTTCCATGTGGGACTGTTGTGTTGCCTCCCAGCATGCCTTGGTGTTGGACTGTTTTGGAATTACTCATTACCATTCAGGTTGTGTATCCCTCTCTTGCTCTTGTGTAAGAGTGTACGTGTAATGTCTGATGTTAGCTTTTGGGCTATCTGTCACCGTCACTGTCTTAGCTATGTCAAAGCTAGACCTGTCTTCCATTTGCCTTGGTACACCTGGGGTCGTGTGGGTTATAGGATACAGGAGCTGCCATTAAAACTGATTTCAGCCTAGCTGCACATTCTTCCACATTAGCTCGCCACAGTACATTTCTGAACCAAAAACATGCAGATAGCATATTTTTTGATGAATTCGTTTCTGATTTCACATTTCCACTTTCTATACTTATATTCGTTAAAGCCTCCCTGTACTTATACCTGTGGGGAATATTGAGGTTTTTGTAAGGGTATGTTTAGATATGATTTAAATAAAACATTCTTTAACTACATCCCTTTTACTCTCATGTTATTATTGCTGAGGTCTTCCAGAATATAATCATACATGCCACTTTTGCCTCAATGTTTGTAGTCAGGGGAAATATACAAAAACATCAAGGCATGTCAGACTACTTAAAAGAGTCTTGGACTCCCAAGTGTTAAGCCTGAGACCTGAATCCACGAACTTTGATTGTTTGTTCAATTCATCACAGGAAGAATTAACATACTGTGCGTTATAGTGTCTTATATATAATTAGCATACCATGCATTTTGTGTTTATAGTGTATTATATAGCATGTGTATATGTAGTGTTGCCCCCGGGGACTGTGCAGGCGTTCCTCTCCATGTGTGTGTGCCTGTGTCATCATTAGGGAACATGTGACACTGTGTGTGTGAGAATACATTAGCTCCTTTTACAGCCATTACAGTAAACTGGTCACAAGTACACCAGGGAAGGAGGTCTACCCAGACTGCAACTTCAATCCTTTAAATAGAGTTTCATCATTTATAAGTCACAAGACCGCCCATCGCTGAATATGCAAATATTTATACGTTACACAAACTACTTTAAAAATAAACGTAAGGAAATAAGAAAAACCTGGTTGTATATTCAATTTGTAACTTTAACCTTCACATTTTTTGATGGGTGTTCAGAGACGTTTCCTGAAACATTTTATTTTGAGGTAAACATATGCTGTTGCTGATCTCTATAGCTCTCTGCACTCATTGGTGAACCTACATTTATATCTAAACTATCAATGCAGTACTTGCTGTTGCCTACAGCTCTAAGTCTTCTAAGCTAAAATAGTCTGACTAAGGTAATGGTCCACAAACTGAAACATTATCTTCAATGTTAATAATCTGCGGTCAGATAACTGCAAATGAAGTACACTTACTGTTGGACAGCAGCACACATACTTAAGAATTAAAGATGTGATTTCTTTAAATGTCAATTATCTTTTCCCACTAAATCTTCCAATGAAGTCATTCAAGAAAACTACAAAAAACGAAAAGAAGATGTGGACTGTCTTGGGAAGGTTTTATCGTCGTTTTACTGTCCTCTATGGGACATGAATCAATCACCATTTTAATTAAGATGGACTTCATCATTATGAAAAAGGAAAAATGAATAACTAGATATTCTTTTGAATGTTAAGAGTGATATCAAACAGTACTGTAATGGGGTATGCTCTTTTGTAGCAATGAAAGTGCAATTAAACAGACAAAAACTATTCCCTGATTACAACACTGTTTTACTTGAATAAGTGTTATTTTGTAATTGAATGTGACTGAGCAAACAGCTGAAATAAAGGTCATCTGTTTAGGACATAGAAGAAGAACCAGAGGAAACGTTGCCACTCTGTCAGAACACCAACCAGAAATGTGATATGTAAAAGAATGTGACATGGCATTTTGAGCATTTTCTAGCCTCTTATTCAGGTCTTCCGAGTCATTTAAACGTTGTTAATGTCGATCCTCGTTTACCGTGCCAATTGCTGCTGCTTGACAATTACTGCACATCTCCCTACTAGAAAAACAGATAAAAGAAAAAAGCAGCTCCCCTGAGTGAGACTCACAGTGAGGCACTGAGGCATAGCTAAGAGTGTTTGTCCGTGTTTGTGGTGATCGCTTCTCAATGCTTCACAGAGCAGGGAGCACTCGGGCAACAATGGACATGGGCAGAGGTGACTGCAAGCCCTTTTGTTTGTGTTTGTGTGTGTGTGCTGATTTGTGTGTTTGTGTGTGTGTGAGTAGACATTCATTCTGCATGTGTTTGTGTGGATGCGTGCGTTTGTGTGTGTGTGCACATTTGTAAGTGTGTGTGTGTGTTTGTGTGTGTGAGTATAGATTAATTGTGTATGTGTTTGTGTGGATGCGTGTGTTTGTGTTTGTGTGTGTGTGTGGGTGTGTGTGTGTGTGTGTGTGTGTGTGTGTGTGTGTGTGTATGTGTGTGTATGTGTGTGCATTTCTGTGTGAGCGAGTGTGCTGGTTGTGCTTGTTTTGTCTCCGAGCAGCTGTCAGTATCTCTCGAGAAGCACTCACTCTGAAGCCTGGCCTTCTTTAGCCCTGACATTGGGTTGTGTGTGTGTGTGGTTGTGTGTATGTGTATGTGTGGGTGCGTATGTGTGTACGCGTATGTGTGTGTGTGTGTGTGCATATGTGCTCTTTCTTGCTGATGCAACTCCATGTGGCCGTGGAAAGCGTCAGCTCCGGCTCCCACTCCGTCCATACCGACTCCAACTACCGTACGGCAGGACCGTGAGCTTTTCCCTTTCTATTTGTTCCACCACCGATCAAATCTGTGCCCTGGGCGGCCCGCCGATCCAGTGTGCCAGTGCAGGGAGCAGCCGTATTAACCGCCGTTGCATGGACTCATCCCGGTTAGCCCAACCATGCCCCAGCCTGGGGCCTGCCCTTGTCACTGCCAATAACGTGCACTTAACCAACCCCCTCCCTACCGTCACTCCCCCTCCCCCCCCGCCACGCTCAGTCCGCCATTTCAGCGAAACAACAGTACATAAGGCCGTGCTTGGATGAATTGCCATGGAGAGTAATCTTTCATGAGCTCACAGACAGTGCAAGTCACGCGGTGTACCTCCTTCAACGTACACACATACATACACACACACACACACACTCACACACACACATTGGCAGGCAAAACACACAGCAACAAGGGAGTAGGGACTGATTCAATTTTCAGTTCTACCTTTGAGATTATCCCATTAGCTATGGTTGATTTGGGATTTGTTTTTTTTCTTCTTTTTTGGCTGCTAAGATATGCAGATTTCCATCATTACAACAGCAACAATGACAAAGGGATCCGTGTTATTTCCCTGTTGTTTAACTAAACGGAGGAAGGGGCCATGGGGCTGTAATGCCCCCCACCCACCCCTCCACCTCCCCCTGCCCCTGTCCACACCATATTACTCTCAATTTGATATTCTCAGCGGATAATTGGAGCGCATGTCCTTTTCCAAGACGCATGGCTCTATCCAATGAATTAACCAGCAGCCCAGGGGAGCCTATGGGCTGACAGGTAGGTCAATGCCTAGGCAAAGCTCCAACAGGCTATCACCGCTGCCTGAGCCCCATCCTCCGAGACACAGAACAGCACACAAAGGCTCAGGCCAACCTTGAGGCCCTATGCAAGAATAGAAAAAGAAACAAACAAAACAAAACCCCCACAGATTTAACAATGGCACAGTTTGTCCATGGTGCTCTCGTTTCTCCCTATAGAATAATTCTAGCACATTCCAGCATATAATGTACTCCTTTTTGCGAGTTATGGTGTTCTTTCGGGAGTTTATTTTATTCTTTGTTAATATTTCCTACGTTTTAATGTGCAATGCTAGGCTTCTACTTATTGTAAGATGTTTTATTTTCCCTCTTTTTTCATTTTTAATATCCCAGGGGGCCATTCTTCATTGAAATGACACTGAATGAAAAATAAATATATTAGACATTAGTTTGAAATGTGTAAGTCTGTAAGTTTGTTGATTTTGTAATACCTCTGCACACATTTACTGTGAAATGTATGCAATTCATGTTTTGAGGAGATTGCATTTGTGTACACAATGGATTTGATCTGAATACAATACAAACCTTCTGTGACATTAGGCAGTTTTTCATCCTCTCATGAAATTAATTAAATGTCTCAGAACATCACAGCTAATCGTATCTTTCAGTAAGATTTGGAGCTCAGCAGTAGTCTCCTCACCATGAAGACTGCAAAACACTTACTTAACAACAACCAAGAACAAATGTGACGAAAAGAGACTACTGATTGTGGTAGATGAAGGAAGGGGACCGTCGTTTGACTAAGTTCTATGGATGTCAATGGATTTGCTGACTGTTGTGCATTTACAATATACAATATATTGTTCTGGCACTATATAAATAAACTTGAATTGAATTTAATTGAATTGAATATATGCATCTGAAGAATGACATAATGAAATATATTATTTGATTTCTACTGATGAAGGAGCTTGACACATAGGATGATGTGAATTAAACAATTTAAATATACAGTGCAGAGTAGCTCACATTACTTTCTGTATTACTGCATTTCCAAAAGAAGTAGTAGTCCTTAATAATTAAAGAGTGCTTGTATAGATAACTGTAAGCTTGTGGTATTGCCACTGTGATTTTGATGTGAGATATCAGTGGAACATCATGGCAGAAACAATACAATGGCGATAACAGTGAGATGGAGATGAGCATTAACCCTGGTGTGGTCCTTTACCACGAACATGACACAGTGGTGTCACATTTAATTATATTTCCCTTTTTGTATTTACGGTTCAACAGTGTTGAATAGGCTACTTATCTTTTTCTTATAGTCTGAGATCAGTGGCTGTTCAGCTGAACATTTCTATCAGGCTGTTTAATTTTATAGTAACACCAATAAGCCCGGCTAATCTATTCTGCATTGTATTATTTATGTCTCACGCTGTTAAATTCTGTTTCATCCAGGCCCCGCACTGCGACAAATTTGATGAAAAATAGAAATATCACCAGAGCGCTTCGCACCGTGCCGCACGGTACCTGCCGGCACAGGCAGACATCTTCCTCTCTTTCAGCAAATTCTTAAGACCAGAGGGAGCAGGAGGAACATCTCCTCTTCGCCTTTGATAGAAACATCCTCGAACCCTGGCGCCATGACCACGGTCTCATTAGCAGCAGCCGGACCCTTTTGAGACGTCCTCTGATTCCGTGCCCGTGCCAAAGTGCTGCCCTGCTCGTCAGGGGCCAAAAGAAATGGCTGTGGTTTCAATTGATTCCACATGCTAACAAATCATCATTTATCACGGTGTGTCGTGGTGCAATTACCACCCTGGCTGGATCAACCCCCTCGTCCTTACCTGTGATAGAGGGAGACAAAGGGGTAGAGCAACATTTGTTGCTCAGGGGGTGGTGGAGTTGGTGTATGTATGTGTGTGTGTGGCGGGGGGGGGGTCTGTTTTATTCTTGGGGCCTGATGAAGCCTCCTGAAAGTGAGATGCGCGTTTCGTCTCCCCGAGTTGAAAGGGACTTGTGAGAGTGCGACACTTGGACAAGAATAGCCTCCGGGGCTGAAGTCGGCTTTCGATCGGATGAAAAAAAGTCGCAACCTCCCACACAACCTCCCCTGTGTGTCACCTAAGGGCAAAACATGACAGCGACGTGCATCAACTCCGGAATGGCTGCGCATCAACAAGTATTGTCATTTCCCTTTGTCTGTTCTCTTTTCTCTTTTTTCTTCTTTTTCTTTCTCTCTCTCTCTCTCTCTCTCCCTTTTTTTCTCTTCTCATCAGGGGGGAAAACTCATGTCGTATTCTGGGCCTACATCAGTAGGTAATGATAAGACTTCAATGGGAACGGAGTTGAGTGACTTTGCCCCGTCGTACTCCCCACTGAGCCAGTGAAGAGGGCAACTGAATTTGTCCTGGAGGAGAATATGTCAGCTTGTGTTGTGTGCTGATAGCGGTCCTGGCAGTTTTACATGGACTGCGTTAATGAGGATTTGATCGATGCTGTACAACCACTGGGCACGGGCTCCCGCTCCCCAGCCCCCCTGTCCAAGGAATCGGCGGTGTGTCCTTTTTATTTGTCTCCATCCCGTCATCACATGTATTTAATTACCCACAAGTGAGCGCTGTGTAAAATGAGTGCTTGAGTTAAGCGTTAATGATGACCTCTACCACAGACTACTCACTCATCTCCCATTAAATAAGACTCATGAGGTGAGTCAGTTATTTATTTAATTGCCGAATAATTATTCCTGCCATATCTAAGAACATTAGCTATTTGCAATGCTAAAATGTTGTTTCATTGTTTAAAACATTTTCATAAACGTTGCGTATTCTTATGAAACCAAGGAAATGGGCAAGACAGACTCCGGACTTGCGGGTTATCATTGAATGTGGCTCCCTCCACCACTTCTGGTTGCTGCTCCTGGGCTGAGGGCATGTTCAAGCTACTTAGCAGGTGCCTTTCAAAGTTGTGGCCTCAGCTCCAGGTCCTCGTCTTCTCAATTGCTCCAGACACCAATGTAGCGATCTCGCTGTCAGGCACTTCAGGTGACACAAAGACGTACGGAGAGACTGAAACCCAGTATTGTCAGCAAGGTAAAGTGGCCTTCATGACAATTGTTAATCATATTGTGTCACATTCTAAGCAGTCCATCAACCAGCCAGACTTAACAACTCAACAATTTGCAGCCTCAAACACAGAAAGCTGTATGGATGGCGGAGCTATCCACCCTGACTCCAATGTCTCCAATGACACGATTTATGTCACGACTAATCCCAGTCAAGGTTTTAGGCGTTTCATCTACTGTGTTTTGGCGATAGCACCACTGTGCGACCCTGTGGATTTTCCCATTCCAAATCCCATTTGAAATCCATATGCTTTATCTTACAGGACACAGACTACTTGGTGGTTAGCCAGAATAAGTGTTTAAGCAAACAGCGGTGTCGGCTTACATCCCAAATATTGTCTTTCCAGAAGTGGAATTCAATACATTAACCAACGGACGTTTCTAGGGGTTCGCACTTTCTTTTGCTGTTTAACTTGTATTTTGTTGTCCAATGGACTTTAGATCCTTAGAACATTTGTATATACAATGTAACACCACAGTGGAACACTGGCTGTAGTGTTGGCTCATGATCCATGTGGATATCTCTCCCTGCTAGTGAGTTTAATTCTGCAGTTACATAGCATCTGAGATTATCTCAGTGTTCAGCTTGGCAGGAAAGGTGAAATCCAAGAAGCCATATACAAAAGCAAAGGCTCCAAAGGCTTCACAGAAGTGCAAATGTATCCTCTGAGCATTTTGAGGTTATCTTAATAATGCCAAGGAGCTGTTCATTATGCTCCGCTAAAGCTCTTTTAATCATAAATTATAAACCTAGCCAGCTGGTTAAGAATGATTATCGTACACAAGTCCATGTGACTCTGAACAGATGCTGGTGCTTTAGTTTTTTTTTCTCTTTCTTTCTTTTGTTCTTCTCATTTGTGTACTCAACACCTAATGGTGATGGTGCTGCACTTGTGCAATGTCAGCAACATCATGGCAGAGAGAGGAAGAGGGGGCAGAGGAGGGTCACGGTGTCATCCGGGGGTCACACAACAACAGATCCCACACACCAGATCACTCTCGCTCTTGTTATTGTTATCTAAAAATATTTAATATAATCTTGTAAGCATGCCACAAGGTTAACACTAATGGCTTGAGGACTGGAATAGACTGTGTGTAACAAGCTTGCTGAAGTGAGATGGCATGGTTCATTTAAGACAAAGTTCTGCGTGTTTTAAAACACCATATTCAACTCAGTCGGCACCGCAGGGGTGGGGGTGGTGGGGGGTGGGGGCGGACATCCATTAACATGGAGCTCGACCAAATTACCCAAATTACCCATCCTTTGGGGATTGGCACAATAGGAATTAGGCTATTGATAGATTGGATAATAACTTCCACAGGGCCAATCAGCATTATCTTAAATCAGCAAATCAGACAATTACGTAGACCCCCTTGAGCGAAAGGGCTCTAGTGAAAGATCGGGGGAATGCTGCTTGTTGGCACACAGGGCAGATGGTGACGCATCTCCTAACAGGGAGTGTGTGTTCGCCTCAATTAGCTTGATCAAATAATCACTTGTCAATGCCCTCTAATGCATTGACAGTACCAGTGGCAAACCTGATGCAATGGGTGTGACAAGTACACGTGTGTAAAATGTCTAAAGGCACATATCACCCATAATCCCTTGGTGGAGTGTGTGTTTGGTTTAATTAGCTCCATAGCCCAATTACCTGTCAATGTCTTGAAATACACAGTGGGATGCCTGATGCAACAGCAGTGAGAAGGGCATATATGTAAGATGTTTAAAAGCCCTTTTAATCCATATCACAATACCCAGTTGCCTGCCTGCTGCTGCGTCTTAAGAAGAACATACAGACTGAGTTAGCTGCAGAGAATGGAATTATGGAAATTCAAAAGCACAGCAAGTAATTGACTTTCGGGGCATAAGCGACGCCTCAGGTGTCTTCAGCTATTCTGTTCCATTACCACATCCTAACATATTTATACCCAAGCATTTAACGCTGAATCTCTTTCAAGGAATGATATGACTGCTGTGACGATGGCGGTATGCGAACACATATTTGCCTTGTGTAATAGAATTTATTAAGAATGAATTGCGCATTGTTTTTGAGTTCTTCTTTACTAACCAGCACTCTTGCTATTGGAATATTTGTTTTTCTGTTCTGGAACATTCTGCAGAGATGAGGTGGTCAGCCGGACACAAATGCTTCCCCTCCTTTTTTCTTATCTAGGTCGAAATTTTCAAGTTTTGGGAAACAAGCTTTGTAATGTACTGTATGTCCTTGAGTGGTTTTGCTACCCAACTGCTGTCTCATACCAACAGGCCTCACTGCCCAACAGCAACCCTCCACTGAAAAACATGTGATCACTGAATAGTAGTAAAGTTGTGTGTGTGTTTTATTCAGGGCTTCTGTCTGAGAGTTGGGTCCACACTTGCAAGTTGGTAATAAACATCTAAAGTTTTGCTAAAAGGAGATTTCCACCACACCTTTCAAAAACGAAAAACACAAAAACATTCACACCACAACAGTTTGATGTTCAGGGTGGAAAGATTATTCATACACAGTTGAATGACCTGACGATCACCTATCTTTGGCTTCAGTGATTGTGTTGTATTTGAAGTAGCTTCATCGTCAGCACAATCTTGTTATATTTTAATTAAATTCTGCGTTATTACCAGGATCACACAGAGGGGATAACCCTACTCTCACTGGAGGCCCTACACCTTCCCAAAACCTTGAGCCAAAGATAATTAAGGTTTTTCCCCTGACTGATCTTTTTTATTTAAGTCTGTTCACCAACAGTCTAACTAAATGGGTAAAAAATAAAAAGACCCACTGAGTAGTGAAATCAAGTAAGTGAATATCAGTTACAGTACATTCCCATGTGGCAGTTCACAGTTCTAGGAACAGTTCATCATATATTTTACCACACGTACAAAACATGTGCACTGGTCAAAAATACATACACAAAGGCATAGACACACACGCTCTGCAGTATATTAAAGTGCATGACATTGAGTTAGATCATCACTGTTAGATGGTGGCTGTTTTTGGAATGTGCTGATTCATTTGACATCTTTTCATATAAAACATCCTCAACATCCTCATGCATCTTGAAGGTGAGTCTTCATATGTTCACTGAAAACTCAGCTCTTCGAGGGTGAGTCCAGTTTCAAGGTTTTCCGACATTGTTCAAGTTTGTTCCGGGAGTGTTGATCACGTCTCACCTGCTTATCAATACAATACAATCCTGTCGGAACCAATAAAGTGGGGAGATAATGGTCCGAAAACACAACCAAAACCACAAGTGACAAGCAACTCTGAAATGGCTTTTCATAAACAGGACAAACAGGGACATTTCCCCACATGCACACAGTTGAGCTCAACCAGACTGAGATATAACAAGCACGCCGAAGGGGCTTCACGCTTCAGCCACCGCGCAGTGAGGATAGGCGGGGATACCAACGTTTGCTAATTTCATCGACACAAAGCAGGGCCCAACCAAGCATAAATGGGTTAAGTAATTAGTGGATGTGGCAAGGAAGCAATTCTTTATCAGCCAATCACAATGTTTCGACCATACCTTATTAACGTTCTCAGGGAGCTCAGTAATTCTTCTACAATAGGGCACACAACACATTTCCAGTCACAAAGGGAGTGGTTTACACCAGAGGAGACGAAGGTTGTTGTGCAGGAGGTCTGACTTGAAATTGGTTAGTTTCACGGAAAAAGGTGTTGCTTTGAAAGAACTAATTTATACATGGATCTGCCATGTCTGTGTGCGGACACACCCCAGCACCCATCCACCCACTGATCCACCCATGTTTGCACTTAGAATCTTGCTCACGTCATGAAACCTGCAAAATGATTTAGCCAAGTTATCAAATTCACTTTAGATCAGACGTGGTGGATGTGGGAGACTTCGCGTGTTTCCCATTAATGAAATTAGGGCCAATTATCTGAAAAAGAAAGAAAGAAAGAATGCATATGGCTTGACATCAGTGGGATTTAGTAACTATTCTTCTGGGTAAATGAATTGTGTTCATATTGTTAAGACACCATTAAGAGCAATACATTTGTCTTTGGTATGAACCATTAGTCTAACAAATGACCACAGAATCAGACTAGTAATTTTCAATTCACAACATCCAGCCAACTATTCTTTTCTTTTTGTGTCCAATACACTGCTAAGTGTAGTCTCTCTTGTTATTTGTTCTCTCATTATAAAGATATTGCCTTTGCAGACCTCCAAGGACACAAAAGCATATTGCACCAATGCTTCAGTTAGCCTTGGGTAAATGCAAGTTAAAACACGAGATGTGAATAAGTAAACGGTATTGACATGCACAGTGTTGCTGTGCAGTCAGAGGGCAGAGGGATCTCTCCACAGGGCAGATGCATGATTGATTAATGTGGCGAGTCGATCAATCATCCTCATCAATCGGCCCAAGCAGCTCTCATAACAAGTACGCTGGTGTCCTGCCGCCGACTGACACAGAGACATTTGATTGGCACGGCGGGATCACGGGCAATCTGCGCACCGGCGAGAACGGGAAAGGAGAGGGGATGAGTGGCACCTCTCAGTTAGTCGTATTGACTGAAGGTTTGTATCACTTATGCGGCGAGACGAGAAGAAAGTGGGCCACAGACGGTCTTTGGAACAGCCAGATGAAGGACTTGCTTGTCTCCGTTGGTGAGAGATTTTCTCTGCCTTCCTGTTTAGGTGATAATGCATTGTATACCTTGATCCATGCAGTTCAAGTAGGGAGATTGTGTCCACATGGGTCATTAATATATGAGGATATATAGAGCCAGCTAGCCAGTTCAAAGATGTTTTAATGAGGAGAATTGTCACAGTCAGTGGCTCACTGAAAGGTAGCATGTGGGTGTAATGTGAGATGTCAATCTGTGGGATAAACTCACTCATCTTTTATTCATTTTATCTGATACATATCTGTTACAGTCACATGCATAGGGATACTAGAGCTCCCAGACCTCTATATCATGGTGTGTTGCTTAGTGCTTGCACTAACCTGAGAGGTAGCGATTTACTTGGCCTTGTCTTTCCAGCCCTGTTCACCTTAGACTTCATGATCAGAATTAAGTGAATCTAACATAGGTTAGGTAAATTATATGATAAATATAAATATGAAAGGTCAGGTGCAGTATTAGTTATACCCATCGTTTCTATAGGAAAACTGTAAATGAATGCATACCGGCAAAAAAAACACACATACCTGTACGCATCTGTAACCGAGTTTAGTTCCACAAAAGATGGAGTTCTTTAAAAAAATCTGTCCTTTTGGGAATTAATGGATGGGACTGAAATTCTGAAAGTTCTGTATTCTGAGAATTTCATTTATTTATTTATTTAATTTCGAGTGAAGTACCTTTTGTGCGTGGCTCCGAGTAATGACGACTTGAAACGGTGGAGAGCAGCACTTGAACGGGTCCTTTTAGACTGGTGCTTAAATTCCCATTCCTGGATTACTCCCAAAGTGCCACGAGGAAGGAGATAGTCCTCACTATCGTGTCTGTTCACTTTGGCTCACGCTGAGGTGCCCTGGGCTCTTAACTCTTCCATTTTTCCGTTAGTATGGATGTTCCGTCTCGTGCTTTGCATGCCGCTGAGTGTCTTTGCATTTAAAACTACTTTGTTAATGTCTGTGAAGTCTGTGTGACTGAGAGAACACAAAAGGAATTTACAGAACACAAAAAGAATCTAGAGATCCACCCCTCATTTTGGGACACTAAGAAAAATCAATGTTAGGCATCATTCTGTGCCATGCAGTAATGGTGTAGAGATGTTGTAGATGTCTCAGGCACTGTCATGTGAGGTCTCACATTTCTCACAGTTTCAGAAGTTTATCACAGGCTGGCTTTGGGCACAGTGACATTAAATTGGCCGTTAGTGAGCACGACACACTGGCACAGCACGACACGCTGGCACAAAGACAGTTTATAACAAATGTGAGCAGTGTGTGACAGTGCTAGACTGACAGATATGGCTTTTGCAGCCTAAGAAAAATCCAAGTTACATGAAATATACTTTACATCTGTCTGTGTACAAAAACATGATCGGACAGGCAACAACAGAAAACAAGGATGAACATTGGTGAGGCCTGGTGTGGCTGAACAGGTCATTTAGTAAGTAAGTGAGACTTTATTTATAAAGCACATTTCATACAAGAGTTGCAGTTCAAAGTGCTTTACATAAAATCAATAAAATCAAGCAGCAAGAGCAATGCATGGAGTAAAATAATGATCAACATCGTATCAGAACCTGATGTTCCAATAGGCTTCTTGGATTACTATTATCATGATAAAAGTAATAAAACCCTTCTGCCTGGCCATTTAGCCCACTTATCTCAAGGCAATTTCTTGTTTGAGAGCTTTAGTTAGATATTTGCCATGGGCATAGTTACCAACACAAGTAACCTTTTGAAAAATATCCTCATTGCTACCAGGATTATAATTTTACATTCATGCACCAAAACTAAAATAGTGAGCTGATACTTACCGAGATCAGCTCACAGCTGCTGAAAATCACTGTCAATGAAAGAGTAGTGTTGAACAAGAAAGGTCTGGAGCTCAGATCAGCCAACAATTAGCATAGCCAAACTTCACAATTGAACAATATGTGCAATATACGCAAAATACTTACCTCACAGTATAGCCAATTAGGACATTAAAGACTGATATTCATAGGTATATCAAAACCCTAGTGGTTGTGTGGATATATTGGTTTTGCAAAAGGACATGCTGATCCTCTGTTGATGCATATGCCATGGGCATCAGGGTGTTGCTTCTCTCCATATGTATTGTCATTCTCGATCTTTCAGAAAACTTTGGTTCAGTCAGGGCATGAAAGTTTATGTAGTCTGACTGTTCTCTACCCTGTGTCATATTTCAGTGTTCACTCCCATAAGGATGTCAAACTCTGTATTTTGAAAATTCATGTATGCAAGTTAAGGTCAGAAAGTTTTTTTTGTCATGCAGTGGTCTCACTCAAAGGATAAAGTATGAAGAATGCCAAGGATGAAGTCTGAAGGATGAAACTTTATTTTGTTACAAGTCCAGCTCGTTCCCAGGCCTCAAGAGGGACAAGGACACGACATTTTCAGTTTTTTCCACAATAGATCATTTATTGAAAAAGAGCAAAAAGAATAAATGTACCAAACATAATGAGTCTAGGGGGAAATGAGTGGACGCGTCGGCACGTGTGTATGGATGTAACGAGAGCGTCAGCATGTTACAGCAATACGGAGACAAAGATGAAGAGCGGTAGAGAGAGCAAGGGAAAAAAGTGCTGGTGCAAAAGAGGAATCAAAACAGGTGCCTGCAGGTGAGAAGAACAGTGCCTACAGGGAGAGAAGAGAGGCCCTTAAAGACCCACAGTCTGCTCCAGGTGTGCTCAGTCATCTAATTAACCTGACCAGGCTCAACCCTGCCCGCACATTGAAAGGTTTTGAATAGGGTACAGGGGGTCGTGACAATATATATATATATATATATATATATATATATATATATATATATATATATAAAATGTATGTAATTGTGGTTGGATAGGGCTTTATTTGACATTATTCTGTAGTAAATGTTATGATAGCACTTAAACACTGAATATCATTCATCCGTCAGATTTTGATGCATGACTGGGAACTTCAGAAGTGCTGCCGTTCTTTCAAGTCAACCTTAAGTTGAAATAGTGTGGGTTTCTGGAGTTTACGCCTTTGATTTTGTCATCAAGGAAATTCATGTCAGGCCTTCCAGTGTCTTGGCTTTGACAGTAAAAAGGTTGTGATGTAACCTCCCATTCAGTCAGCTCTCCTGTGCTCTCGCTGTTCCCTCATTCCAAGCACAGACTTCTCTCCACAGTCTGCCAGGCATGGGTTGAAAGCTGTGGATTGCCGCCATCACAGTAAAAAATCAATAGAATGACCACATACACACCTTCCCCCTCCAAACCCTTTTTTATATTATTTCCATGAAATAGAGATGGCTCCAGACGGATGGGGAAATTGCACACGGTTGGAACCCATCACTGGCCTAGCCTGTGGAACAGGCATGAGTGTGTGTGTGTGTGTGTGTGTGTGTGTGTCTGTGACAACGAGGCGGGGATGAAAAGAGTTTGAGGCTGTCAGGTGTGGAAGGGGAAGGGAGACATGTGATAGGTACAGTGCTGTGCACTGAGCAAACCTCACTCCCTATTCGGGTCACGGCACCAATGTTACCTGCTTTCTGTGGACAAGTGCAGTCCAGCACAGGACTCAAACTCATGATCTCAGATATTAGAGGTGGGCGTGCTAGCAAGGGGCCTAAAACCCATGGGTGCTAGCGTCTGTCGCTAGCACGCCTCTTAAGGTATCAAGGAGTGAAGTTTACTCACTGCACAGCACTGTACCTGCTGGCTACCGTTACACCGGCACAGCTTTGAAACCTCTGGTGGCAGGAAAAAGATGTAGCTGCCTCATCCCAGGTGCTCGGGCCCACCACAACACATGCAAGAGCCTCACTGGGAGAGACTATCCAGGCAGGAGGGCCTAATCTCTTCGTCGTTACCGGCTTCGACCGAAAGCGGTGATTGTATTTTGCCGTGACATCTCAGTTAAGAGCACATTGACATTTCGGAGTGGCACTGTTCGAGGAGAGTGATTTTTAAACGTCCTGGATCTGTTTGGATATTAAGCTGCCACTACAGCAGCTGGTGTTTGAAAACAACTAAGCAAATAAAAAAACACTTTCTTAGTTGAACTGTCTGCGTTTGATTTTGGAGCAGGGCTGAAAGAGGGTGCTGGCGAGTAGGAGAATGTTCCCATATTTGTAATTGTTATGAGGACAATGCTTTTCATTTTCATGCAATCCAAATTCATTTTTGCCACAAAACTGTATCACTATTAGAGTTCACCAAATATTTTCTCTACTCCTTCTTCCGGTCCTTCAGTGCTGTTTGATTAACTGTCATTATAGTAGGAAGTCATCTCTTTATTTCCCAAGATTCAAAGTCAGTGCAGTGTCTTGGCCACAGTATTTGTTTCCCCCCCTAATCCTTCTCTGTAGTTCTATTAAATTGGTAAGATTAAACTCCTTCTTTTGACTTCATTTGCACTGTGCTGGCGACAGTGTGTCGCATGGTGTTGAACCCCCACATCATGCTACTGTAATAGACTCTGGCAGTGAGCAGCCTCATACATCTCTGTCACTCCCGGACAACATGGATCATTGTGTGGCTTCTTCAGACTCTCTGTCTTTTTCCAATAGGCATGTTGTAGTATCGCCAGTCAACAGTGTTGAAAGCAAACGGCTCTTTCCTGGGATTACCTCTGTAAGCCGCCATGCTTGGCTGCTTCCACGATAAGTCTGCCTTCTGCTTGCCTTTACTAATCCCCTTATAATTGCATTTTCATTTATGAATACTTTTTTTTCAAGTTTACCTCAGCAAAAAAGAAACACTTCTTATACCTGTTTTTTTTTTTTTACTTAATCACTTTCTTCTATTTCCTGCTTCTTAAGTCACTTATTCTTTTCTTTCTCCCTGGTAGCTGTTGTGAAATGTATTGTTAGACCCACAAGACTGCGGTTTATTTGGGTAACTCCCCAGTCCCTGTGCAGAGCGGAATGAATTTACTGCACTGGAGGAGGTTGAGAAGATCAGGTTCACACTCTGAGCTCACACCTGGACTCATGTTTAGAGTGACTATCAGGTAAAAATCTCATACTCCCAATACATACTGTCAACAATTATTTGAAATTGAGTGGTGGATCACACACACACACACACACACACACAGACACAAACAAGGAGGGGGTGGGGTGGGGGGGCGGATGATTTGGTCAGAAGCACCGGGACCACGAGATTCCTAGAGAGCACAAATACTGATACTGTGAACCTTTACAGGAAAAATCTAATAAATAAATTCGATTTCAATATGGGTCAACAACAAACAAACAAACAAATAAATAAATAAATAAAGGCCATATTGTATGAAATGCTTCATAGCCAATGTTTTGGCACAAGCCTTGGAGTTCCACTAGCATGCATTCATACCTATGAAAAAAAAATTCTAATTGAGTTTGCACTTTACTGTCGTCTTGGTAGCAAAGGAATCAGTAGTCTAACCCTGTAAGGTAGGCACTTGAAAAGTGAAGCATGTCTGAACGTGTGTGTGTGTGTGTGTGTGAACGTGAGTGAGAGAAAGAGAGTGAGAGAGAGAGAAAGAGAGAGAGAGAACAAAAACATCGAAAGAGTGTAACCATTTACTCTGGAGTGTTTCATTACAGCAAAGTGTTTTGAATGCAGAAAAATGAAGCATTACCTCGGTTGCCCTCCACTATATATAAGTCATTAAAATTAACCATCTGAGTCAAATGCTCTGTGTGGCCCTGTTAATAACTACTGCTGGATGAGGCGTGACTGCCTCCCTGCTTCTTGATTTGCAAATGATGATCTGAGAAGAACCAATTAGGGGACTGCAACTGCTGCCGGAGTACTAATGGAGAAAAAAAAAGACAATTACCAAAGTCCTTAAATGTTGATGTATACTGCTTGAACATCTCTTTCTCAATGCCTGTCTTTTTTTTCCTAAAGCAATGTTATCTATGTTAGCATGTGTGTAATCTGTGATCATGAAAAGAGGCCCCTGATTTTGTAGTTGCATTAGCAGATTATAAAAATTACGTTGGTAAAGTTTGGACAGCCGATTTACCGCAGTGCCTGTTATAATATGAAACGTGTATGTAAAGTAGCAGACACTTCAAAATCACTACAATTATAACTAAATTATAATCACATTTGCAGTGGACAACACATAATGATCAGTTTCGTATCCATTCCAGTCACCTTCTTTCTGAGGTAAGCCTTCACTCACTATTTTTTGGCTGAGTCACGACCATGTGAGTGAGTGTGAGCTGAATATCAGCTGAGCTGGGCATAATTGCCCAAACATCCAAAACTCACTGATTCACTCTCCCAGTCGCTCATGTGATTCTGACTCAGTTGCAAACTCATTATTATCCTCTTATCTCGTGGGTCCCACTGACATCCTGTTCTCTGGTCTGGTCTATGTCCATCACCTGAGGCTAAAATAACTATGTTTTTTGTTACTCTGTGTGAAGGCAATGCCTACACCCAGGACCACAATTGTACATATTATGAATTTAGAACATGCAGGAAAGAAATATAAATTATATTTAGTCTCTTCTACTTCTCTCCTCTCTGTCTTTCTTCTTTTAAATGTATGTAAATTATTTTCACTCCAGTAAATTATATAGATGTCAGGGGAGCATCTCAGGAGAGACATCTATTATTTGTATTTTCCTCTGTGTGTAGGAGTAGTGTGAGCATGGATAGCATCACTTTTGCAGAGGTGGTGGAGAATAAAACTTCAAAAACATCTTTGAAAAATATTTATTAAATATGGTAAGACATGTCGGGGCAGACCTCTTAACCGGATGGTGCTGGAGTTCTCGCCATAATGGCAAAGCCCGTTTCAACAACTCCAATGACACATATTTAGCAATATGTATTCAACCCATCTGTCAGTCCACACCAACTCTCTTTCTCTCTCGCACACACACACACACACACACACACACACACACACACACACACACACACACACACACACACACACACACACACACACACACACACACACACACACACACACACACACTCACAAACACACCACAAACACACCACAGATATTCAAGTAAAAAAGACATCAATGAGAAATGAAAATTGCCTTGAACTCAAATGGATGGATGCTGATGAGTGAAAAATGAAAAATGCATGCAAGGCTCTGTCACTTGTCAAAGACAGACACATGAAGTGTCATTTAAAAGCAAGCTTTGTACCTGCATGTAATAACAACACGATTAGCTACTTTCAAAGTACTTCTATCGATGTGTTCATTTTCATACACATATTTATTTATTTCATCATTTTTGCCACAATGAAGTCACAACTTGCCTTTGGCTCTTGGATGTTTGAAATGAACTGAAATCCCCTCCTCAACCCCCACCCCCATCTCTCTCTCTTTCTCACACACACACACACACACACACACAAACTCCCATGTCACACACACACACACACACACACACACACACACACACACACACACACACACACACACACACACACACACACACACACACACACACACACACACACACACACACACACACACACACACACACAAACTCCCATGTCACACCATGCAGACTGTAAACTACTTTGGCTTTGTTTTCCTTGTCGGATATCACCACGGTGCTTTCACCAGCTCTGTAGCAGCTCACCACGTTCACCACATGTAACCTTATATCCACAGCTTCCATGCTGCCTCAGCCATTTGACCCAGATGCCTGTACTACTCATGTGTGGTAGAACTAGTGCTTGCGAGTGAAGTGTGCGGTTACTTTTGTTTTCAGAGACGCTTTGCTGAAGAATCATGTGCACTTGGACAACCTGAGAGAATGAGTAAAATGAGTAACTGAGGATTAGAAAAGTAGCTGACAGTCTTTCCCTTGCCCTCTCTCTCTCTCTCTCTCTCTCTCTTTCTCTCCCAGACACACACATACATAAGTAATGAGTAAATGAGAAGCCTATATCTCCAAAAACCCAGACAAAAAAAAGAGCCCTCACATTACTCTCTTGAAGGCTGATGGAGAAATTATATGCATTTGCATAAATATGCTCTACCCTTTATGTATCTCTCCACTTTATGGGTTTGACATTGAATGTGAGTGCTGCTGAAACCCGTCTCGCAATGTCATCCGCAATTGAGACATCAGCACTTCTTTCTTTTAATTTCACTGCAGACAAAGAAAGAAAAGAGAAAAAAGGAGTAGAGCATATGAAAGAACAAAAAAAGAAAAGAAAGAGGGAAGGAGGGAAGGAGGGAGGGAGGGAAAAAATGAGACAGGCATCTCAATCATATGGGGGAAGGGGGGAGAAGCGCGCTTGACATTTCTCACACATTCACAAATTGAAATCTCAAATGTGAGCTGCGCGGCTCGTTTCCAGTGGCTTAGGTTGAGGAGAGAAAACGAAAACAATTCCATTTATTTGTACAAATCCAAGAGCAGACTCAAAGGTCACTTGTTCCTGGGCCGGCATCACAGCCTTTTGATTTATGGATTGAGGGGGTTTTCCCCCTCACCATGCCTGGGGATTATACATCTGACTGATGCCTAATACCTTGTGAAGGATACTGCCGGCGTAAGGCTCTCTTTAGTTCCTGCTCCTTTTGAAATGTACCCCCAAACGGTTAATTTTGCTTTCACTTACTACTGTAGCAAATCAAATAGAGGCGTGTTGTCGAACAGTAAACTGGTTAGAATGACAATGAGGCACCGGCCTCTCTATTCTAAACCTGTGTGTGTATGTCTGTGTTTACTTTGTGTGTGTTTACGTGTGTGTGTGTGTGTGTGTGTGTGTGTGTGTGTGTGTACATGTGTGAGTGCACATGCGTGGGTGTGTGTTTTTGTGTCTGTGTATGTGGGGCAATGGTAGGCCACTGCAAAAGAGACCTTTAATTTCATAAGTGCTTTGCAACAGGATCCAAACGAATTGCGCCTCAGCAATGAATTAGGGAAATTCTGCATTGGCCCTTTAATCATTAACTGGCATGTTATTAAAACAAAACCTTCTGTTTAGGGAAGTCTTTTTCTCCGCTCAGACCCTTTGTTAATCACATGTGACTTGCATTTCAAGTAAAAATGGATTGATTTCATGACTGCATGATTGGCATCTGTCTCTCATTGTCTGACGTGATCATTTTCTCGAGTGTGGGAATACACTCAACTAAATCAATTTCCATACATTTGGACACGACTCGCCTCATTTCAAAAGTTGAAACAAGAAAAAGAATGGACTTTTGTGGTTTAATCTGTGCATTATTTGTCAGGAAGTGGCTCTCCCAAACGAGCATGGTGTTGTGAGAGTAATAAAGAGAGGCATTGTGGGAGCTGACAGCTTGAGCCTGACTGTCGGGACTGTAAAGTTGATTCATGTGGGGACTGACCTTCAGAAATGACCCACCCTGTGTCTATCCCCAACCTCCACCCTGAGGATTGGTCATGTCATGCAAGAGTAAAGGTCAAACAAAATCATACATTCACACCACCCCCCACCCCCCACCCCCCTCTTCCACACACACACACACACACACACACACACACACTGACTGACCTCCTCGCAGCCACGCTGGTGTCATGTCTAACTGTGACATTTGTATTAAATGAAATGCGCATTGGTTGCTAGTCTGCATGACATGTGATATTCAATGCAGGTATGTGTCTCTGCAAACACTCTGTCTCGGCAGTCACAGTGCCCACAACAAACAAATTTAGTGGTGAAAACTGAAAATCTGTACCTTTGCCGGAAAAAAAAGCACTGTATGAAAACGCTCCTGTTGACATTGAGGATAGCCTTTGGGCAAATTTCTCCTGCTAATGAACCATTGAGTTATTCATGGGTTTCTGTAAGCAGCATCACAATACCCCCCTCCGGATCTCAGGTGCGACGCTTTTAGGTGAAATTACTCCATTTAATCAGCACACTAAGTGACTCCTGTTTTTGCAGGCTAAGCAACAGCGCTAACTATACATACGCTAACTATAACTATACAACTATACATTGCCCATAGGTTCAAATCTTACAATGTGGAATGTTTCTGACATGTGTGTGTGTAACATTCATTTCATTTCATTCCAGATTAGTAAGTACTACAGCTGGTACTGCTAGGAGTTAAACTAGCATTCTACTGCAACTACTACTCTGCTTACTAAGCTCTCCTGTTTGAATACAGTCTCTGGCATTTGAGCTGTGACATGATGACAGTCAATAGCTTTGCTAAAATGACACCTTCTGCCTTTGTGCCACTTTCCACACTGGTTTTGTTTGATCACATCAGACATCAGAAGTTAACTATTTATGAGAGGTATGACATGCATATTTGGCTCATTCACACGAGTCTTTCATATACAGTATATATATTTTTATCATTACACTAATAGATGCAATTCTCATTGTTTTCAGTTTGGTTCAAAAGTTTTTTTTGTCTAACACATAAAGAACTAAAGTCATAACTCATGGTCGACAGTGGTACAGTGGTAGAGAAGTCGTTTAGTAATTAGAAGGTTGCTAGTTCGATTCCCTGTCGAAGCGTCCTTGAGCAAGACACTGAACCCCTAATTGCTCCTGATGTGCAGTGTGCCATCAGTGTAAATGTAAAATGTGTATACATTGTAAGTCGCACATATGTAAGTCGCTTTGGATAAAAGCGTCTGCTAAATGTAAATGTAAATAACTCTTAAGTGAACAACATTGTGGAAAGTTTAGAAAGGAGCACTGAAGATATTGTATATTGCATAACACATATTGTAGTACTGAAGATGGCCTTGCTGACACGGTCCTGGTGACAGCAAAGTTCCCCCGGGAGAGCAGCTGGACCGTATTCTGGCGGGGTTGGTTGGTTATTTCGGTGAACAATTGGAAGTCCTAAGATGCATTGATGTCCCCTCAGCTTGGGGCCAGTGAGGAAAAACAACCAAAAGGCCGTGAAATCATCCGTCAGCACTTGAACAGTACTCCACCCACCCAGTATAAAGCCATGTTCCACTTCCAACACAGGGCAGTGCAAACAAACTGCTACTAGGGCTATATTCAATGCAAAGCAATGCAAACTACTAAATGGGCAATAAGAGGGAAACGTATAACAATAATTAGCACATCAACAAGCTTAAACAGCCATTTGATTCAACATATGTAAACAGTAAGATTTAGCAAGTGTGTTGTACCTTAATCATTTAACCAATCACATTCCCCGAAAATGTACCTGTAGTAGTTCCAGTACCTGACCAAGGTGCCGTAAAAATAGTTTGAGGATTATCTTAATGAATATTAAATTATTCAAAGTCATTTAATTAGCAGAAGCAGGCCAAGGGTGATAAGGTGACAATTCTTTCTGATTGCCTGATTATGTGTTTCAGGAATAACATCAACAAATGTAGACTCATTTTAGCACAAAATAATAATATTGGTGTTTGTTGATATTGGACCATGTCTGATTAGTCTGTGAAGTCCAAATTCAAAGAAAGAAAAAAAGCACCCCCTACCAGGCCTCTCTGCTGCACATCAATAGCTGCCAATCTTTTTGGTGAGAACTGTCCTTGACAAAACTCCTACAGCATATCAATTTGTGTTTAACAAGAAGCATAACTAATATGTGATGTTTTTGCAAATGGAGTCCACACCGACTGATCGATTCCTGGCACCGCAGTTTTTCTTGCAGCTGTTTATTTCAAAAGTTCTGAAGTGATACTTGGGAGATCAACATATGTGCCTGACTAGGTAGAAAAAATTATGTATACTAGAGTAACTATATGTCATACTGAAGTAGGTATTCTATATGTATCACACTGGATTTTTAGTTTTTGAATGGGAATTACAGCTTGAGTACCTGGTTGAATAAAACATTTGATGCAGCGAGATCAAAGATCGGAACATGTCATGTCATGTCATGTCATTTTTTGCATACATCTGAAACACCCACTGGTAATTACAACATGCATCCCCACTCTACTTACCACTGAAGCAACTGCTTTTCCATTACTGGCCCTGCAAATCTGAAATCAAAACCCTGGGGAACAAGTGGCTTGGTTTTTAAGGGGCTGACAAAGTGAGTGTAGGGTGGCACTTGTTGATCAGAGACAATGTTTCACAGGGACAAATGACCCATCTTCAATACTCTTTGAAGCTCGGCTTTGTAAGATGAACCACTTGGCCCTCTTTTTGCAGTCTGAAATGAGTCATTCGGCTGCTGGGCCTAAAAATAGCAGTTTC